>NC_036871.1:4749558-4995139 GCF_002910315.2 Salvelinus sp. IW2-2015
CGCTGCTTTCAGTGGATACAGCTGAGAAACTGCAAGGCAATCTCATTGTGCGCCATGAACAATATGACCAATATATATGTTCTGCTAATAACAGGGTTATTTTGGAGATGATTTCATGTAAAATCAGGAGAAAAATACATTCTTGAACATGTGGTGAGACATAGTTACTAATTTGAAAATAAAGCCTGTTTGTATTTAGAATTATATATTCTGTTTTAGATGGAAAGAAACCAAAAACCTACAGTCATCTCATGGGTCTCCCAGTCAAGGCCAGCACAGGTATAGCACCAGCATCTGTAGCAACCACGCTTGCACTGCTATGCAGTGTCTTAGACCGTTCGACACTCAGCACTGTACAGCTTACCGGTCGGAAGTGGCCTACAGTACTACAGTAAGAGCAAAATAATCCTAACAAAATAAATAATAAGAATCTTAGTGTAACAACGGTTTTAGTAAGTAATACTGAAGTAATGCACAATTATCAGTTTCTATTTAGGTTTATGTCGCCCATTCATTGTCAATTAGAGACACGTAGGACCCAAAAGCATAATCAGTGCTCTAACTCCCCCTTGCGCTGGTCTGGAGCAATGAAGTGGTGACGCAGGGATCCGTACTAAACCACAAATTACCTCTAAGTCCCGCAGCATAATCGCAAAACTTTTAGTGGAGCAACCACTGTATGTGCAGGATCTACAGACAAAGACTACAAAAGGAAAACCACCATGTCACGGACACCGACGTCTTACTTCCAAACAAACTAAACACCTTCTTGTCTGCTTTGAGGACAATACAGTGCACCGACGCGGCCCGCTACCAAGGACTGTGGGCTCGCCTCTCGTGGCCAACGTGAGTAAGATATTTAAACGTGTAACCCTCGCAAGGCTGCTGCCCAGACATCATCCCTAGCCGCGTCCTCAGAGCATGCACAGACCAGCTGGCTGGTGTGTTTACAGAGATATCAATATCTCCCTATCCCAGCCTGTTGTCCCCACATCCTTCAAGATGGCCACCATTGTTCCTGTACCCAAGAAGGCAAAGGTAACTGAACTAAATGACTATCGCCCCGTAGCAGTCACTTCTGTCATCATGAAGTGCTTTGAGAGACTAGTCAAGGATCATATCACCTCCACCTTACCTGTCACCCTAGACCCACTTCAACTTGCTTACTGCCCCAATAGGTCCACAGACGATGCAATCGCCAAACACTGCACACTGCCCTATCCCATCTGGACAAGAGGATACCTATATAAGAATGCTGTTCATTGACTATAGCTCAGCATACAACACCATAGTACCCTCCAAGACCATCATCAAGCTCGATGCCCTGGGTCTCAACCCCGCCCTGTGCAATTGGGTCCTGGAATTCCTGACGGGCCGCCCCAAACTTCGCTGATCCTCAACACTGGGGCCCCACAAGGATGTGTGCTCAGCCCCCTCCTGTACTCCCTGTTCACCCATGACTGCCTGGCCATGCACGCCTACAACTCAATCATCAAGTTTGCAGACGACACAACAGTAGGCTTGATTACCAACAACAACGAGACAGCCTAAAGGAAGGAGATGAGGGCCCTCTGAGCTGTTTCCTTTGAAGATGTTTATACGATTTTGGTAATCCGACTGACTTGGAATCTTATTGTTGTGGTTATTTAGATACACGCACATCATTCAGACATTCGTGTTACTGTCGACATTTTAAAGTCTTCAGAAACATGCGTATTCTCCCTTCGGACGACGATAACYCTCTGACCTGAGTGGGCGGGTGCAGTGTCCAGATGCGCATTTCCAAGCGCTCTGATTGGTTGGGAATGGCAGGGCTATGATGGGTGAGGGATAATTAAGGTAGGATGAGCAGCCAAACTAACGAGACTTAAGGGAAACTGAAGGGACTGTGAGGGGAAGTTAAGTAGTGAGGAGAGGAGCAGGACGGCATTTTTTACTATTCTATTCTATTCTATTCTATCCTTCCATTTTAATTTACCTTGGGGATTATAAAAGTCATATTGAAATGAATTGGATGTTCTACTAATTATATCACTGATGAGCCAAGAGTCAATGAACTGAATGACCCGCTGTTTATAATGTGTCACTGCCTTCAATCACACCCATAGAGCATTGACATGCAATGTGACTTACTGTAAAGATTTTTAACAGATCATGCATCCTCAGGTAGTTAATTTATATAGAAGCTCCACACTGTTAACTTCGACACCTGGGGTGTGTTCAGTGAGGTGAAACGTTACGAATGTTTTAGATTGAAATGCAATACATAGAGTTGACACAATTCACCATTCCACATAACGGATAATCATATATGTTCGACACAAAGCATTTCTAACATCCAAACAGACCACTGTAGAAATACAAAGTTAATCTCCTGACCACATCCCCACCCCATCTGACCTGAGATAACCTACCCCCACTTCAGGCCCGCTGGACTCTGGGATGTTGTCGTGGACGTTGCGGTAGTAGCCCAGTCCTACAATAGTGAAGCGCACCAGGGCACCCATGTAGAGGGACAAGATGGGGATCAACATAGGTTCCAGACACTCCAAATGACTTTGAAGCAAGATGGCCACAAAGACAATCTGGAGGGAGAGATGGATAGAGAGAGAGAGAGGGAGGATGGCAGGAAGTGCAGAAAGAAGAGYCAGATCAAATGTTGGTGTGGGTGTAAGAGGGAGACAAAGAGAAAGGCGGACATGTTGACATGTCCTAACCAGAGAATCAGAACGACACATTCACTTTTGATCACCGTGCAACTTCTCACAGCCATCTCAAGTAGAAGGATCTGCTAATATAAGTCCTTCATTTTAAGTTGCAATGATAAAAGAATGATTTTTATACTTGAGGCACYCAGAGTCAAGCAAGTGCAAATAGTAAAAACAAATGCTACTAGATTGCATAATGCAGTACAACATTAACTGATGTCCATACTTCTCCCTATACTCTGCTTTGCTCCCTCCTGAATCACCATGACAATATGTATTTAAATGCAATTCATGAATAGACCCATTGATAACTGATTCTTACCTGAGCTATGACATCAGAGACGGAGGCACAGCCCACTAATAGGCTGTGTTTGTGCTTCAGTAGAATACCGGCATGTGTCCAGGCCTGACATAGAGGACAAACAMACCATGGATCATTTTTTGGATTCATCGTTATCTATTTCAATAGGGACAGATACAATTAATTTGATGCATTGCTATATACTGTAACAACAATGACAAACATTGTATTATTTACAACAAGTAGTCAACGAATAGCTGTAGGAGCCGAGATTCACTAAGTGGTCCACTAACAATGCAAGACAACTAGACTCTTTTCAAACTGGCTCATCGTAAGGCGCTTGCTTGCTTCAACACTTACTCAATTTATAGTCAGCTAAAAACACTCAAAACATGTTGTTTGAATTTAGGCTAAGTGAGGGTAAGTCATTTCCACAAAGGGCCTGCGTTTTACATGTAGCTCCTATTTTGTGTGTGTGCTTGGTTTACCTTTAATGGTCCAATGCAGCTGTTTTTATCGCAATATCAAATCATTTCTGGGTAACAATAAAGTACCTTACTGTGATTGTTTTCCATTAAAATGAGCAATTTCTCAAMGAATTAGGACTGTCTGGGAGCGGTAATGTCACCAGGCAGGCCAAAACTCCATCCCACAAAAAGGTGTTCCTAATGTTCTGTACACTCAGTGTATATAAAACACTGAGTGGGCCTTTAACAATGGAAAATTATTTATTTGTATGATGTGCCTTTCTGACTGTATATTTTTTCTATAATATAAAACAGCACAGCCACAAACAAAGCAATGCATATAAATAACAAAACAGGAACAAATTAACCAATTTGCAAAAACATTTTCTCTCTTGCTTCAGAGGATGTGCTTGGATTTTGTTGCCTGTGTTCTTTAAGTGTGGCATTCTATTTTTAATATTCACAAATACAGTAAGTAAACTGTTACTGTGTTTCACGTAATGTCCAAAATACATCAAATATTTCCCGCCCGTTACATTTTTTCCCACAATGCAATATAATTTATGTAATCTACTGTATTCAGTTTATACAGTATGTTACTTTTGATTAAACAGTAATACTGTGACATTTACAAAAACATTTTTTACAGGATAGCACACAAACCAGAATGCTTCATCCAGGGTTAAAAAAAACAACAGTAATATACTCACAAACTGTTAGTAAATAACTAATACTACTGGGAAAGATAGGAAATAACAGTACACGTAATCCTACACCAACAATGCTGTTAGATACACTACACCAGAAACACTACACATACTATACAATGTAAAACAGATGTGCTAATTAAAAGCAGAAGTGGTTTTAAGATATATTGTATATATATGGCATATTTTGTCTAGGTAGCACGTTCTCAGTGATAGTTCAGAATGTCAAACAAAACACCACCTCTGTCAAGCACTTCCCAAGCCAGAGACTAAACGAGTAGGGTGAAGTTGCCCCTGGCCGCTGATCRTGGGTCAGTTTAGCATTTCACCCACTAATGATTAAGATTAGGATTGGGAGAAGGAAAGGTCTTCCTAGATCTGTACTTCGGGGAAACCCCAGAGCATTCTGAGTAATAGGTCATAATGTCAGAACACCGCCTCTCTGTCAAGCATTTCCCAAGCTAAAAGGGAACTAGAATCCAGCGGGCAGCAGGCTGCAACTCACCATGGCATCGAGTAGCGGGAACACTGCCAAGTAGAGGAAAGCCCGCCTGGTCTTGTTTCCGACAGAATCGTCCACATGATGGAGCTTATTMATGATGTAGTAGCCCAARTCTGTGTAGGCTAATGGGACAAGGAAATTGAGATAAACATCAGAGCACTTCAGGGGCTACAGTCATTAACGGACCGATGATTTTTCGTCACTAGGGGAATAAAAAGGTTCTCCAGGAATGGTTTGCAGTCAGCTGGAAACAGGTTATTCAGGAATGTGCAACATAGTGAGCGTTGCAGATATACACTAAGAAAAGAGGGTTCCTCAAGGTTTCTTAGGGAAGGGTCATGGTTCTATATGGAACCATAATGACTCAAGTAACAGTTTGCTTGGTGTAAGGGAATTGGGCATTCTATGGTTATGTGCTTTACCGTATTTCCTCAGAACAGGATGGTAATAATGATACATAGCACTTCAAACTGAGATCGAGCACTTTAACTGATATACAATATAAATGACATACAAGGACCATGGTTAAAAACTTGTTTTTAACTTGAATCGTTATCAATTCCGCAAAGCAGGGCACCACTGTTGAATCATTAAGAGAAAATGTGACTTACTATAAGTGACCCCGCATATAACACACTTTCTGCCCAGTCAGTTCTTGTGAGTATGACTAAGATAGAGGCAAAAGGCCAAATCATGCAACTCAAGGCACTATTCTGCCCACTTTATCAACCTACAATGACAGCTATTTTGAGGAAACAATCACTTATATCTATTTGTTCACAAGAGTTAAGATAATTTGGTTTATTTTAAGGGCTTTACTTTCTTGAGCCTGTAGTTATGTCAGATATAGGTGTCTGTTTTGCCAGAGTCTGGTCTAGTGGTAGCACTGCAGACGGAACCACTTACAGTATAGGCTACACCCTTGGCCACGGCAGTTTGAGCCCTGCCTGTGCCAGTTTCCTGTCTGTTGCCTTCTTCTTTCTGCTACCACCCTCTCRACTTTCCCACTGTTCTTTAAATGCAGAACATAAATATTTGATATTTTTTAAAGGGACTGAACCAAAAAAGCTACGGCCTATGTGSCARCAATATGAGTCAGAAACATTTATTCTAGTGTCAGAAATGACTACAAGGTGTAAATAGGATAATTTGAGTCATAAAGTCATTTTCCTAACTGAGATAATGAGAAATATGAGTATGTCCAGTGTTGCCAACTTAGTGACTTTGTCGCTATATTTAGCGAGTATTCAGACCCTTCTAGCGACACTTAAAAAAAAAAAAGAAACGACAAGTAACAAATCTAGCGACTTTTTCTGGTGTTATTGGAGACTTTTGAAGACTCTTACTATTCTCAACGAGCAGCGGGGCCTGCCGTGGGCCCCACCACGTCCCAAAGCACTCACAGGCGGCCCAGTCCTCGCACAGCAAAAGCTGCAGTCAGAGCAGGAGATGTTCACCRCTCRGCGTCCAGACTGCAAATGAATCGCGCATGCGGGAAGCCGTCGCTGGCTGATCCCGCCCTGGRTTACATTCAGGGCSAGATGTAAATGTAAAAAACMAAACTAAAAAACMAAACWAAAAAATACAATAAAAAACTAAGTAACTCTGCCAGTGTCTCTTTTGAGTCACTTTTGCCGGTCCCAAGCCCGGATAAAGGAGGAGGGTTGGAATTGTGACATAAAAAAACAAGAATCGACAGAAGAAAGTTCATTTGTAGTTCTAAACATARTTAGGGTGTTTTTCACTCCCTTTTTGTCATTTCCACGATGTTATTCCTCTCTCCTACAGCGTCCATCACAATTACATGCACATGGCCAATTWCGCAAATTTGGTGATGACGTCATTTAGCGACTTCTAGCGACTTTTAGGACAGCCAATAGCTACTTTCCTTACTGAGYAGTTGGCAACACTGTATGTCACGGAATGAAGGATACGCCACCGTTTTTGTGAGGGGTTCGGTATGGATTACTTACGTGCTTACTTTGACCTATGATGGTCAATTGCCCACAGACAACACGGTGTATTAATGCCCCCTGGTCAGAACCATGTGGATCATGTTGTAAAGACTACAGCAGCAGTATTGGGGTGCAACGCACATTCCACTGTGTAAATACGAGTAKAAATAGCCATTCATAAAGTTGTTCAATAATCTTTGGCAGATGGCCAGGATACAGATGAGTCTACATCTGACGCTAGCTACTACMTCTGCGMGCTGTCAACCAGCAAAACTGAGACTGGTGTGTTGTTAATGAGTACGTTTTGGTTATAGCTAGCTAGTTAGCTACATTATTTGATKATGCTAGTGAGACAGGCAAGCTATGATACTGTGATGTAACTCGCTAAWTATATAGCCTCTCCCTAATGTGTAATGTGATGTGTCAGAGAGAAAAAGACTTGCATAGCTAATGTTACACCTGACGACAGTTTTGATAGGATGCAATGTTAGCCAGCTTGCTATCGATAATGTTTAAACTCGAACTGGCTAGCTAACGTTAGCTAGCTATCTTAAATAATCAACCAAACCTGATGACATGTTTGATTCATGTAGCCAGCTTGTTTTCAATAATGTTTAAACTCGAACTGGCTAGGTAAGATCCCTGCTAGCTAACTACCTCAAATACTTTAACTTGCAATGAAAATGACTTTCTGACTAAATTAGAAACTTGTAATATCTGAAAATGTAGCTATACTCTTACCCGTATACATGGATTAACGCTTCACGGCAATGTGTCTTGTCCATTTGGCCCATTGCTGTGTCAAGTCACTCCGGTTCACACTGACTGTGTGCAGAAAGTAGTCCATCACAACTTTTCCCCACTGATATTTGTTGATTGCGCCTGCTAAATTCAGTGCAGCAATGTAGTTGAGAGCAGGTGTTGATTGGGAGAGCTAAGACAACAACGGGTGAGACAACGCGTAAACAGCTAAGACAATAACAACGGGTAAATGGCGATGAATGGGCAGAGAGGGTCAGTTAGCTACACACAGGGCCTGATAAACAAAATGAAGTACCATGTTAATGAACAGTCCAGCAGGCATCAGCTGTGTAGCCGAGTGATCATAGGGTCCAAAGAGCAGCAATAAATGAAACAGGGAGCCGTTCAGTAGTCGATTACTAAGCTAGGCGAGCGGGAGACACGGCGTTCAGGAAGCTAGCGGGCCGGGGCTAGCAGATGGATCATCACCAACATCCACGACGCAGAGGCCGGTTGAGAGCACATCGGCCGAATTACGTCAGCAGACCAGTCATGATGGATCGGCGGGGCTCCGTGTCGACAAAGGGTCCAGGCCAATTAGAAAGAGAGGTATTGCAGTTGGTGTACTTAGTTTGCTAGCCAGGAGATGGGCCTAGCTCGAGGCTAACTGGTGCATGCTTTTGGACAAGGGCGTTAGCCACAGTAGCCACTCGGTAGCAGCTAGCTAGCTGCGAAGATCRGGTGTAATGGTCCAGAGCTTGCGGCAGGAATCCGATGATGTAGTGGGAAAAAAGCAGTCCGATATGCTCAGGGCTGATATCGCACTGTGCAGACGGGCAGGTATTTTCCGGGCTATCCGGGCTAAAGCGGCTGGTGTCCGAGCTAAAGGTAAAGACCYCTAGCAGCGGCTAACAATGACAAATAGCTAGTAGCTAATTAGCTGGCTAGCTTCTGATGGCTGGCCTTTGATGGAGGTTCCAGTTAAAGGTCTAAAAAATAGCAGACCCGTACCACATTGGGTGAGGTGGATTGCAGGTATATTTAATTCGACAAAATGGAAAAAAGAGATTGAAATATAATGAAATGTATACAAAAAAAATGAAAAACACGAAAACAAACACGTCTTACTGCTGCTCCATTTTGGAAAGTAGGCCAAGGACTATTGTAGGCTACTACTMAAACCACTTTTACTCTRGAAATCTTTTGTTGTTTACTACATACACTACCTTACTCACTCTGTTTCGTACATAGCCTCACATGAAAATCCTTAGAGATGGGTGGGGCTAAGGCTTAAGAGGGTGTGAAGGATACTGAATGGGTGTAGACAAAGAAGAGCTCTCCAGTAGGTGTGCCAAAARATTCAATGGACATTTTCTCTAATATGGGGTTACAAGTTTAGTTGGTGCTAGCCGGGAACATCAGTGTTGTTTAAAAAAATAAACTGCTGAGAGCTCAATGTTAAAATTACATTAGAATTAGAGGCACCTTTTTCTGTTAATGTTTTCATTTTGTMATTGCAAATGGCATTTAGTTACACGTCCCCTTTCCATGAGAAGAAACACAAATAATATTGTCACATGGAAAGAATCTCGATGTAAACATGGTGTACATTCATATCATGCTCTGCTCACACGGTTCCTTGGTGGAGTGTTTATAACCAGAGTTTGTGGAGGAAAAGTACAACCTATGACACATCTGGTCTCGTTCCTATTAAAATGTGTTCAGTCTTATCATTGGGGAAACATTCTTTCACATAATGGAGACTCTAGAAAGAAGCTTGATGAGTACTGTCTGGAGCATTTGCAACAGTGTTTCTTTCATTGTGAAGRTCTGCCAACATTGGTAATGCAGAGAGAAAAGTAGTTTAACACCAGAGTGGCTAAAGCAGTCATTTGGACTGCTCATGAATGTATTTATTTGATTACTCTGCCATTTTTTAAGTCATACCCCCCTCCGTCCTTGACTTCTCTTAAATAAGTCTATATAGCACAACATCGTTGTTAGAATCTTAATATCACAAACAGAACTGTAGTTATAACCAGTTTAAGGAGGGCATGCCATTTAAAAAAAAAAAAAAAATCCCGTTGCCCCTCCTTCTCTTATCAGTCTACTCTGGCCTACTTGGAGTACAGAGTGAGAGCGTGCGTAATTTACAAAATCGGAATAAAAATGACTCAGATGGTGGGGAAGAAATGAATCATGACATTTCTGATTTTGAGACCCAGCCTACTCCTCCGAGGCCTATTGAYCAAAAAAGCCCACTGGGCGACCACCAAATGAAACAGTGCACAGCAAATTGGCCAGTGTTGATTATTCAGTCTAACATTTCTAGTGGTGATTCAGGAGTTAAATTCACTATGTAAGGGTGAAAGTAACACTCAGTGGTGTAAAATAACCCACAGTATTGGTGTTAATAACCAGAGTTATTGTTTAACACTTTGAAGAGTAAAACAGTCTCATCAAAAACACATCCATCATTAGCATGTTTCCCAGCATTTGGACCGTAGGTAGATTTTTTTTAGGATTGTTTTTAATATGTGTTTTTGCATGTACATTGATTGATAGATTAATCTTATGCTACACAATTTTGTAAACTCATCCAATCAGTGAATTAGATTCATTGCACCCGTTACTGAAATGGTTGTTCCAGGTTAAATGGTTTAGGTAGCCTTCATATAAACTTTCCTGACCCTGACAGTCATTCTGAATGCATGTTGCGGGTGAATAAAGAATCCAACTGTTGGATATCTTAACTCTGGCTGGATTCCAATAGGAATTACACATCACTTTCCAAGCCAGCATAATGTGACTTGCAGGCCTGATGTGGCCTGTAAACCAGGAGTTTCCTAACACCGCTGTGTTAGGATGAAACTAGGCCATCAAAGTAAGGCCTTAAGATATACACTATATATACAAAACTCAAATTAGTGGATTTGGCTATTTCAGCGACACCTGTTGCTGACAGGTATATAAAATCGAGCACACAGCCATGCAATCTCCATAGCCAAACATGGCTTTACTGAGGAGCTCAATGACTTTCAATGTGGCACCGTCATAGGATGCCACCTTTCCAACAAGTCAGTTTGTCAATTTTCTGCCCAGCTAGAGCTGCCCCGGTCAACTGTATGTACTGTTATTGTGAAGTGGAAACGTKTAGGAGCAACGACGGCTCAGCCGCTAAGTGGTAGGCCACACAAGCTCACAGAACGGGACCGCCGAGTGCTGAAGTGCATAAAAATGGTCTGTCCTCGGTTGCAACACTCACTAACGAGTTTCAAACTGCCTCTGGCAGCAACTTCAGCACAAGAACTGTTCGCCGGGAGCTTCATGAAATGGGTTTCCATGGCCGAGCAGCCGCACACAAGCCAAAGATCACCATGCGCAATGCCAAGCGTTGGCTGTCGTGGTGTAAAGTTTGCCTCCATTGTACTCTAGAGCAGTGGAAACGCGTTCTCTGGAGTGATGAATATCGCTTCACTATCTGGCAGTCCGACGGATGAAAATGGGTTCGGCGGATGCCAGGAGAACGCTACCTGCCCCAATGCATAGTGCCAACTGTAAAGTTTGGTGCAAGGTCCATACAGAAATGGTTTGTTGAGATCGGTGTGGAAGAACTTGGCTGGCCTGCACAAAGCCTTGACCTCAACCCCATCGAACACCTTTGGGATGAATAGGAAGGCCGACTGCAAGCCCGGCCTAATCGCTCAAAATCAGTGCCCGACCTCACTAATGCTCTTGTGGCTGAATGGAAGCAAGTCCCCGCAGCAATGTTCCAACATCTATTGGAAAGCCTTCCCAGTAGAGTGCAGGCTGTTATAGCAGCCTTAGGAATGAGATGTTCGACGAGCAGGTGTCCACATACTTTTGGTCATATAGTGTATGTATTATCATAGTTTCATTTAAATGTTAGCTTTCACCTAGGCACTCACTTGGTGAWAGCCACATGCTTTTAAAATGAAAGAATTAAATCAAATTGTCTTTGTCACTAACAAATATAGTCACGGGTGGTAACTCTACAATTCACTGGAAAAGAAGAGACACCGTGGGAAATTAGCTAATTAGGCTTTACACCATACAGTGTTAAAACAACTCTCAAACATGATTTACTGTAACACTACAGAAAACCCGAGAAAGTGTAACAGTGTTAGCACTAAACAAAGTGAGTCCAGTTTACTCTAAATCAAGTATCATGTTTTACACTGTAGGTGTGGAGCATTACTCTACAARAGAGCTACGKTAACACCACAATCATGTTCATTTYAACATTTTAAGAATTGCATAGAGAACACTGCAACAGAGTTAAATCTTTAAGACTTTCAAAAGTGTTATTTTAACACCAGTTCAGTTGGACTCATATGTTCACTGAAATGAGTGTGCATTTAACACTTTCAGAGTTAAATGTACACCATTGATTTTGCTGTGTGAAACAGGAGCAAGGAAGGGACAGCATGGTTTGATCAAACAAGCCGGTGACAATGCTACGGGCCGACTATCAGCACACTTTGCACAATTTGCACTTNGTGTCCCAAAACTTTTGGGAATTAGTGCTGCAGGATGCAAATTTCTGTTTGAAAAAGCTAGCCTTTGCTTTCCTAACTGACTGTGTGTATTGGTTCCTGACTTCCCTGAAAAGTTGCATATCGCGGGGACATTCGAAGCTAGTGCAGTACGCCACAGGGTGTTTTTGTGCTGGTCAAGGGCAGTCAAGTCTGGAGTGAACCAAGGGCTATATCTGTTCTTAGTTCAACATTTTTTGAAAGGGGCATGCTTATTTAAGATGGTGAGGAAGGCAATTTTAAAGAACAACCATGCATCCTCTACTGACTGAATGAGGTCAATAACCTTACAGGATACCTGGGCCAGGTCGATTTGAAAGGCCTGCTCACAGAAGTGTTTTAGGGAGCGTTTGACAGTGATGAGGGGTGGTCGTTTGACCGCAGATCCATAACGGACGCAAGCAATGAGGCAGTGATCGCTGAGATCCTGGTTGAAAATAGAAGAGGTATATTTAGAGGGCAAGTTGGTCAGGATGATATCTATGAGGGTGCCCATGTTTACGGATTTGGGGTTGTACATGGTAGGTTCCTTGATAATTTGTGTGAGATTGAGAGCATCTAGCTTAGATTGTAGGACGGCCGGGGGTGTTAAGCATATCCCAATTTAGGTCACCTAGCAGTCCGAACTCTGACGATAGATGGGGGGCAATCAATTCACATATGGTTTCCAGGGCACAACCAGGATCTGAGGGGGGTCTATAACAAGCGGCAACAGTGAGGGACTTATTTCTGGAGAGATGGATCTTTAAAAGTAGAAGCTCGAACTGTTTGGGCATAGAACTGGATAGTATGACAGAACTCTGCAGGCTATCTCTACAGTAGATTGCAATTCTGCCCCCTTTAGCAGTTCTGTCTTGATGGAAAATGTTGTAATTGGGGATGGAAATTTCAGAATTTTTGGTGGTCTTCCTAAGCCAGGATTCAGCCACAGGGTTGGCAGAGTGTGCTAAAGCAGTGAATAAAACAAACTTAGGGAGGATGCTTCTAATGTTAACATGCATGAAACCAAGGTTTTTACGGTTGCAGAAGTCAACAAATGAGAGCGTCTAGGGACACACAGGGCCTGGGTTAACCTCTACATCACCAGAGGAACAGAGGAGTAGTAGGATAAGGGTACGGCTAAAGGCTATAAGAACTGGTCGTCTTGTGCTTTGGGAATGGAGAATAAAAGGAGCAGATTTCTGGGCGTGGTAGGATAGATTCAGGGCATAGTGTACTGACAAGGGTATGGTAGGGTGCGAGTCCAGTGGCGGTAAACCTAGTCATTGAGTGACGAATAGAGAGGTTGTATCTCTGGAGGCACCAGTTAAGCTAGGTGTGGTCTCCGCATGTGTGGGGGGTGGGGCAAGGGGGCCATATGAGGCATGTTGAGCAGGATTAGGGGCTCCGCAGTAAAATAAAACAATGAGAGCTGCCCTAAAAAACAGTATACAAGGCAGAAAGGCATAAAGCAATCACAGGTGTTGATTGGGAGAGCTAAGACAACAACGGGTGAGACAACGCGTAAACAGCTAGGACAATAACAACGGGTAAATGGCGATGAATGGGCAGAGAGGGTCAGTTAGCTACACACAGGGCCTGAAAACCAAAAATTGAATAATACCATGTAATGAACAGTCCAGCAGGCATCAGCTGTGTAGCCGAGTGATCATAGGGTCCAAAGAGCAGCAATAGATGAAACAGGAGCCGTTCAGTAGTCAATTACTACGCTAGGCGAGCGGGGAGACACGACGTTCAGGAAGCTAGCGGGCCGGGGCTAGCAGATGGATCATCACCAACATCCACGACGCAGAGGCCGGTTGAGAGCACATCGGCCAAATTACGTCAGCAGACCAGTCATGATGGATCGCGGGGCTCCGTGTCGACAAAGTGGCCAGGCCAATTGGAAAGAGAGGTATTGCAGTGTTGTACTTAGTTTGCTAGCCGGGAGATGAGCCTAGCTCGAGGCTAACTGTGGCATGCTTTGGACAAGGGCGTTAGCCACAGTAGCCACTCGGTAGCAGCTAGCTAGCTGCGAAGATCCGGTGTAATGGTCCAGAGCTGCGCAGGAATCCGATGATGTAGTGGGAAAAAAAGCAGTCCGATATGCTCAGGGCTTATATCGCACTGTGCAGACGGGCAGGTATTTTCCGGGCTAAAGCGGCTGGTGTCCGAGCTAAAGGTAAAGACCACTAGCAGCGGCTAACAATGACAAATAGCTAGTAGCTAATTAGCTGGCTAGTTTCTGATGGCTGCCTTGATGGAGGTTCCAGTAAAAGTCTAACAAATAGCAGATCCGTACCACATTGGGTGAGGTGGATTGCGGGTATATTTAATTCGAAGAAATGGAAAAAGAGATTGAAAATAATGAAATGTATACAAAAAAAATGAAAAACACGAAAACAAAACACGTCTTACTGCTGCTCCATTTTGGAAAGTAGGCCAAGACTATTGTAGGCTACTACTTAAACCACTTTTACTCTCGAAATCTTTTGTTGTTTACTACATACACTACCTTACTCACTCTGTTTCGTACATAGCCTCACATGAAAATCCTTAGAGATGGGTGGGCTGAAGGCTTAAGAGGGTGTGAAGGATACTGAATGGGTGTAGACAAAGAAGAGCTCTCCAGTAGGTGTGCCAAAACATCAATGGACATTTTCTCTAATATGGGTTACAAGTTTAGTTGGTGAGCCGGGAACATCAGTGTTGTTTAAAAAAAAAATACTGCTGAGAGCTCAATGTTAAAATTACATTAGAATTAGAGGCACCCTTTTCTGTTAATGTTTTCATTTTGTTATTGCAAATGGCATTTAGTTACACGTCCCTTTCCATGAAGAAAACACAAAAATATTGTCACATGGAAAGAATCTCGATGTAAACATGGTGTACATTCATATCATCTCTGCTCACACGGTTCCTGGTGGAGTGTTATTAACCAGAGTTTGTGGAGGAAAAGTACAACCTATGACACATCTGGTCTCGTTCCTATTAAAATGTGTTCAGTCTTATCATTGGGAAACATTCTTTCACATAATGGAGACTCTAGAAAGAAGCTTGATGAGTACTGTCTGGAGCATTTGCAACAGTGTTTCTTTCATTGGAAGTTCTGCCAACATTGGTAAGAGCAGAGAGAAAGTAGTTTAACACCAGAGTGGCTAAAGCAGTCATTTGGACTGCTCATGAATGTATTTATTTGATTACTCTGCCATTTTTTAAGTCATACCCCCCTCCGTCCTTGACTCTCTTAAATAAGTCTATATAGCACAACAATCGTTGTTAGAATCTTAATATCACAAACAGAACTGTAGTATAAACCAGTTTAAGGAGGGCATGCCATTTAAAAAAAAAAAAAAAATCCCGTTGCCCCTCCTTCTCTTATCAGTCTCTCCTGGCCTACTTGGAGTACAGAGTGAGAGCGTGCGTAATTACAAAATCGGAATAAAAATGACTCAGATGGTGGAAAAATGAATCATGACATTTCTGATTTGAGACCCAGCCTACTCCTCCGAGGCCTATTGAGCAAAAAAGCCCACTGGGCGACCACCAAATGAAACAGTGCACAGCAAATTGCCAGTGTTGTATTCAGTCTAACATTTCTAGTGGTGATTCAGGAGTTAAATTCACTAGTAAGGGTGAAAGTAACACTCAGTGGTGTAAAATAACCCACAGTATTTGTTAATAACCAGAGTTATTGTTTAACACTTTGAAGAGTAAAACAGTCTCATCAAAAACACATCCATCATTAGCATGTTTCCCAGCATTTGGACCGTAGGTAGATTTTTTTTAGGATTGTTTTTAATATGTGTTTTTGCATGTACATTGATTGATAGATTAATCTTATGCTACACAATTTTGTAAACTCATCCAATCAGTGAATTAGATTCATTGCACCCGTTACTGAAATGGTTGTTCCAGGTTAAATGGTTTAGTAGCCTTCATATAAACTTTCCTGACCCTGACAGTCATTCTGAATGCATGTTGCGGGTGAATAAAGAATCCAACTGTTGGATATCTAACTCTGGCTGGATTCCAATAGGAATTACACATCACTTTCCAAGCCAGCATAATGTGACTTGCAGGCCTGATGTGGCCTGTAAACCAGGAGTTTCCTAACACCGCTGTGTTAGGATGAAACTAGGCCATCAAAGTAAGGCCTTAAGATATACACTATATATACAAAACTCAAATTAGTGGATTTGGCTATTTCAGCGACACCTGTTGCTGACAGGTATATAAAATCGAGCACACAGCCATGCAATCTCCATAGCCAAACATGGCTTTACTGAGGAGCTCAATGACTTTCAATGTGGCACCGTCATAGGATGCCACCTTTCCAACAAGTCAGTTTGTCAATTTTCTGCCCAGCTAGAGCTGCCCCGCAACTGTATGTACTGTTATTGTGAAGTGGAAACGTATAGGAGCAACGACGGCTCAGCCGCTAAGTGGTAGGCCACACAAGCTCACAGAACGGGACCGCCGAGTGCTGAAGTGCATAAAAATGGTCTGTCCTCGGTTGCAACACTCACTAACGAGTTTCAAACTGCCTCTGGCAGCAACTTCAGCACAAGAACTGTTCGCCGGGAGCTTCATGAAAGGGTTTCCATGGCCGAGCAGCCGCACACAAGCCAAAGATCACCATGCGCAATGGCAAGCGTTGGCTGTCGTGTGTAAAGTTTGCCTCCATTGTACTCTAGAGCAGTGGAAACGCGTTCTCTGGAGTGATGAATATCGCTTCACTATCTGGCAGTCCGACGGATGAAAATGGGTTCGGCGGATGCCAGGAAGACCTACCTGCCCCAATGCATAGTGCCAACTGTAAAGTTTGGTGCAAGGTCCATACAGAAATGTTTGTTGAGATCGTGTGGAAGAACTTGGCTGGCCTGCACAAAGCCTTGACCTCAACCCCATCGAACACCTTTGGGATGAATAGGAAGGCCGACTGCAAGCCCGCCTAATCGCTCAAAATCAGTGCCCGACCTCACTAATGCTCTTGTGGCTGAATGGAAGCAAGTCCCCGCAGCAATGTTCCAACATCTATTGGAAAGCCTTCCCAGTAGAGTGCAGGCTGTTATAGCAGCCTTAGGAATGAGATGTCGACGAGCAGGTGTCCACTAACTTTTGGTCATATAGTGTATGTATTACAAGTTTCATTTAAATGTTAGCTTTCACCTAGGCACTCACTTGGTGATAGCCACATGCTTTTAAAATGAAAGAATTAAATCAAATTGTCTTTGTCACTAACAAATATAGTCACGGGTGGAACTCTACAATTCACTGGAAAAGAAGAGACACCGTGGGAAATTAGCTAATTAGGCTTTACACCATACAGTGTTAAAACAACTCTCAAACATTATATTGTAACACTACAGAAAACCCGAGAAAGTGTAACAGTGTTAGCACTAAACAAAGTGAGTCCAGTTTACTCTAAATCAAGTATCATGTTTTACACTGTAGGTGTGGAGCATTACTCTACAACAGAGCTACGCTAACACCACAATCATGTTCATTTGAACATTTTAAGAATTGCATAGAGAACACTGCAACAGAGTTAAATCTTTAAGACTTTCAAAAGTGTTATTTTAACACCAGTTCAGTTGGACTCATATGTTCACTGAAATGAGTGTGCATTTAACACTTTCAGAGTTAAATGTACACCATTGATTTTGCTGTGTGAAACAGGAGCAAGGAAGGACAGCAAGGTTGGATCAAACAAGCCGGTGACAATGCTACGGGCCGACTATCAGCACACTTTGCACAATTTGCACTTATGGTGACGTTAAGGCTACTGATCTTTTTATCACCGTGGTTCTTTATGGTGACATTAAGGCTACTGATCTTTTCATCACCGTGGTTCTTATGGTGACGTTAAGGCTACTGATCTTTTCATCACCGTGGTTCTTATGGGGATGTTAAGGCTACTGATCTTTTCATCACCGTGGTTCTTGTGTGACGTTAAGCTACTGATCTTTTCATCGCCGTGGTTCTTGTTGACTGTGCTTCTTGGTGGTTGAGGTATTTAAAAAAATATTTTGTTGTTATAAAAAGAAGCTGTCACTGTATTCCAAAACATATGCTTTCTGTTTCATAGTTGTAAAAAAGGCACTCCAAGATTAACATTGGTGTTTTAAGTGTTTTTTTAGTTTTTACAAATGTCCTACAGTAACAAACTAAAGAAAATTCTATTGTGTTATTATAATTWAAAAATAATAATAATRGTATTCTAATCTTATTATTTTTGTGATAGCATATATGAAATGTATTAATTACACTGTTAGAATGTTGTAGACAGAATGACTGCACATTAGCTTGAAGGGGGATCTCTTGAGGCCCAGTGGTTCTAGTGTTAAGAACATTTGTATAGCTTGCTAAATATGAATATAGARGCAGAATGCCATATTTGGTTCTATTTTATCCAGACTTGTGATACTTTGTGTAAATAAATACAGTAAAAGACAGAGGAAAGCAGAGATAAGCATGGAAAAYTGAAAGATTCCCTGCAGCTCATTGGTAATTTCACTAATAAAATATATAGATTTAGTAAAAACATGAATTATACACCTCATGAACTTAGAACAACTGCCTTATTATAACTTGTGATATATCAGCTCACCGATGAGAACGTGAAAGATGAGCGCTATTATCCCGGCGGTGACCATGCACAGCACGGCTTTGGAGCGGTCGCGTTTGCTGTTGACAAACACCAGGCCCACGTTCTTGAAGTCACTCATAGGCCCTGTGAAGAACTTCATTAGGGAGTAGGCCAAGCCGTAGCTGGCCAGCATCTCAACCGCATCCTCTTTGACCGCTGCAATACCCCTGTTCAGAGCCTGTGAGAGAGAGAATAGAGGAGTTGAGAGAGAATGAAAGGAGTAGAAGAGAAAATATAGAATATATTTTTTAAAAAAACAACCTATTAGTGCTGATGGTTGCATTTATCTTTGCATCCATTTTTTTTTGTTACCCCTTTTCCTCCCTGATTTCGTAGTAGCCAATTGGTAGTTACAGTCTTGTCTCATCGCTGAAACTCCTGTACGGACTCGGGAGAGGTGAAGTTTGAGAGCCGTGCGTCCTCCGAAACACAACCCAACCAAGCCGCACTGCTTCTTGACACAATGCCCACTTAACCCGGAAGCCAGCTACACCAATGTGTCGGAGGAAACACCGTGCACCTGGCGACTGTGTCAGCATGCACTGCGCTCGGGCCGCCTCAGGAGTCGCTAGTGCACGATGGGACAAGGACATCCCTGCCGGCCAAACCCTCCCCTAACCCGGACGACGCTGGGCCAATTGTACGCCGACCCATGGGCCTCCCAGTCGCTGCCGGCTGCGAGAGAGCCTGGACTCGAACCCAGAAACTCTAGTGACACAGCTAGCTCGGAAGGCCATTTTTGTTTTCAGTTTTTAATGTCACTTACATAAGGGCCAGATATACCAAGAAATTAAACACTTTTGCTAGACTGACCCTGCCACACTCATGACACACACTAAGGGTAGGAAGCATGAGTTTTTACTCACAAACGTAACAACATAGTGTAGTAACTTAGTTGTAGTCATGATCTGGTGACCTAAACTCAGCAAAAAAAGAAATGGCCCTTTTTCAGGATCCTGTCTTTCAAAGACAATTCCTAAAAATCCAAATAACTTCTCAGATCTTAATGTAAAGGGTTTAAACACTGTTTTCCATGCTTGTTCAGTCAACCATAAATAATTAATGAACATGCACCTGTGGAACCYTCATTAAGACACTAACAGCTTACAGATGGTAGGCAATTAAGGTCACAGTTATGAAAACGTAGGACACTAAAGAGGCCTTTCTACTGACTCTGAAAAACACCAAAAGAAAGATTCCCAGGGTCCCTGCTCATCTGCGTGAACGTGCCTTAGGCATGCTGCATGCATGCATGAGGACTGTAGATGTGGCCAGGGCAATAAATTGCAATGTCCGTACAGTGAGACACCTAAGACAGCTCTACAGGGAGACAGGACGGACAGCTGATCGTCCTCGCAGTGGCCGACCACGTGTAACAACACCTGCACAGGATCGGTATATCCGAACATCACACCTGCGGGACAGGTACAGGATGGCAATAACAACTGGCCGAGTTACACCAGGAACGCACAATCCCTCCATCAGTGCTCAGACTGTCAGCAATAGGCTGAGAGAGGCTGGACTGAGGGCTTGTAGGCCTGTTGTAAGGCAGGTCCTCACCAGACATCACCGGCAACAACGTCGCCTATGGGCACAAACCCACCATCGCTGGACCAGACAGGACTGACAAAAAGTGCTCTTCACTGACGAGTCACGGTTTTGTCTCACTAGGGGTGATGGTCGGATCCGTGTTTATCGTCGAAGGAATGAGCGTTACACCCAGGACTGTTCTCTGTAGTGGGATCGATTTGGAGGTGGAGGGTCAGTCAATGTCTGGGGCGGTGTGTCACAGCAGGCGATCTCAACGCTGTGCGTTACAGGGAAGACATCCTCCTCCCTCATGTGGTACCCTTCCTGCAGGCTCATCCTGACATGACCCTCCAGCATGACAATGCCACAAGCCATACTGATAGTTCTGTGCGTGATTTCCTACAAGACAGGAATGTCAGTGTTCTGCCATGGCCAGTGAAGAGCCCGGATCTCAATCCCATTGAGCACGTCTGGGACCTGTTGGATCGGAGGGTGAGGGCTAGGGCTAGGGACATTACCACTGTCCGTGACCTTGCAGGTGCCTTGGTGGAAGAGTGGGGTAACATCTCACAGCAAGAACTGGCAAATCTGGTGCAGTCCATGAGGAGGAGATGCACTGCAGTACTTAATGCAGCTGGTGGCCACACCAGATACTGACTGTTACTTTTGATTTTGACCCCCCCTTTGTTCAGGGACACAATATGTGACTAACAGAAATGGAATGTCTGTGGAACTTGTTCAGTTTATGTCTCAGTTGTTAATCTTGTTATGTTCATGGTCCCGTGTGGCTCAGTTGGTAGAGCATGGCGCTTGCAACGCCAGGGTTGTGGGTTCATTCCCCACGGGGGGACCAGGATGAATATGTATGAACTTTCCAAATTGTAAGTCGCTCTGGATAAGAGCGTCAGCTAAATGACTTAAATGTAATGTAAATGTTCATACAAATATTTACACATGTTAAGTTTGCTGAAAATAAACGCAGTTGACAGTGAGGACGATCATTTTTTTTGCTGAGCTTATAACTACAAACATAGTTGTTTTGGGGGATTTGCATATTTATTGAACTTATTTCCAGATATCTTCTAAACTACTCACAATGCACTATTTCTCAAGTTCATATGGCGAATCTACTCTGTGTTAGCTAGCTCGAGTTGGCTAATGTTAGCCACTAGCCATGCAGACCGAGTGTTGGCAGTGGTGAGCTACAATCCACCAAGGTGTGATGTAAACAACCAATCAGATTCCCCACACGTGGGCACTGCATGATCCTGCTCAGCTGCTCCAGGCAGCGCTGACTTCCCCTGCACCGGCAGGCTTGCCTCTGGCTCAAAAGGAAAGAGAAAAATAATTCTTACCTACTCTAATTGTTGAGTACCTCGTCCTAATTTGTTTTGCGTTCTCCACCTTGTTTGGTCAACTTTACGACCTCTTCTCTGTGAAGTAGGCTACCCAAGTTTTCCAACAATGGCTTAGTACTAGCGCACTACTGTAGCTAACTGACTGTGATGTTGTGATCATTGCCATCTGCTGTAGCCTTCCTCTGATTGTCTTCTTATTGTTGACTGTTCCCCTTGTGTCCTGCGCCCAATGCCACTTCTGGATTCTATCTACTTTGGATTTATCCCACTATATCGCTACTGGTTTAGCTGACTCTCCCTCGGCCGGTGAAAAGGCCTCTCCGTCTGAAGCGCCTCTCTGCTGGGCTCTTCTTCGGTAGCTAACTCGGCCATCAATCGGCAAACCTCCGCTCTCTCTGCTGGCTTTTTTTGTGTGTGTTTGTGGGTTCCTGCCTGACTAGTTGGTGTTATTCTCTGGTATTCTCTGGTAGGCTAGCTAGGCTAGTTAACTGGCTAACTAACTTTAGCGGTCTGGCTTGCTGGCTAAGATAACTGCATATACCAGTAACGTTCTTTGAAAACTGGTTAAATGGCGTTATGTATTTCCAAATATTTGATTTACTTTTATGTATCTGTGAGCTAGGTGTTGATAGCAACTGGCTGAATCATACATTGCTAATGTAATGTTAGCAGGTTGGTAGGGCTAACGTTAGCAGGCTCGTAGGGCTAACGTTAGCAGGCTAGTTGGCAAGGAACATTGCAAGCTGATTTGTAACAATACATTCCTAAAGTAT
This sequence comes from Salvelinus sp. IW2-2015, assembly GCF_002910315.2. Lineage (NCBI taxonomy): Eukaryota > Metazoa > Chordata > Actinopteri > Salmoniformes > Salmonidae > Salvelinus > Salvelinus sp. IW2-2015. The sequence continues at coordinate 4,771,788 of NC_036871.1, forward strand.
TTGCTTGTAAGTTGACTGAATAATTGAAACTAGTAGTCATGAGTGCAAACAATTTGGTTTAATTTTAAGTTATACATTTTAAGTTATTTCTGTTGGAGTTTACATTATAGGGAATAAGCTGGTTTGCAGGGTCCTCCAAATTGCGTCACAACCCGAATTTTCTTTTCCTGATCGGTCTTACYTAAATTGAAAAGTGAGGTGCAAATTTGCATTGGGACTTTTGATACGTATACATCTGCAAATCCATATGTGTCACGGATCCCTCCGGAACTTTCATTACGCACACCTGCCCCCTATTCCCAGTGATTAGTAATTGTATAAGTGTGCCCTTGGTTTACCAGTGTCCCGTTGGTTATTGGTACAATGTCCGTTGGTTCGTGTGAGTACCTGTGCTGTGTATTGGCTTTCGTGCCATTGTGGATTGCGCAGACGTGTGTAAACGTGTGTTTATTATTGTGCGCCGGTGTTATTTATTCAAGGTACTCCTTGCTCTTTTGTTTGGGTTTCTACCCTGTGTTTTCTATAGTGTTTGTTTGGTCTTTGTCCCCATGCCTTTACACGGCACYCTGTAATTTGGGTATAATAAAAATAAACTATTGCGCATTCCTGCGCCTGTCTCCCGACTCATTCATACCAACGTGACAATATGTTACATATGGTTATGTTTATGCCACTTACCCTTTAACATGCTTATACTTGCAGCAGAGCAACTACTACAAGCTTGTAGTACTAGACCCCATTATGGCCCATTCTTTAACTGTATTGCATAAGGTGCACAGCGTAAATTCATCTGAATTCCATCACTTATAGCATCATCTCCGAAATGGAACAACCTTGCCCTAATGTTGGGAGGTCAACCTTTGCGTAAATCTAGGATGGTCTTCTAAAGGTGTGCATATACTGGGTGACCTCTATGACAACAGTAGTCTGTGTACTTTCCAGGACCTGAAGGAAACCTTCTATCTCACCACTCTTTCATATTATTTATACCTGCAGCTCCCTTCAATAATTTGTGTCTGCAAAGTTCCCTTAGATACTCCCTTATGTACTCACACTTTTATTGAATGGCTGTCTGTGTTTAAAGGTTTGGTATCAGATCTGTACAATAGATTTATTACGTAAGTACCAGACAGACCTACAGTGTCTGCGCTGTGGGACAGTGGGATACACTTTTAGAAAATAAGGTGCTATTAAGAACTTAAAAGGGTTCTTCGGCTGTCCACATAGAAGAACCCTTTTTGGTCCCAGATGGAACCCTTTTGGTTCCAGTTAGAACCATTTTGGGATCGATGTAGGACACTTTCCACAGAGGGTTCTACATGGAAGGAGCCAAAAAAGGTTCTCTCTGGAACCAAAAAAGGTTCTCATATGGGGACAGCCGAAGAACCCTTTTGGAACAGTTTTTCCCCCTAAGAGTGTAGGGTATGGGACAATACTTTATTCTCCTTCAGAAACCTAGCTCGTCCATTTCAAACTCCTAGATAGGGCTTACACCACACCTCTTAACTTCCTTTGGAATCGTTTATCTAATAATCCTTTTTGTCATATACATTTACATTACATTTACATTTAAGTCATTTAGCAGACGCTCTTATCCAGAGCGACTTACAAATTGGAAAGTTCATACATATTCATCCTGGTCCCCCCGTGGGGAATGAACCCACAACCCTGGCGTTGCAAGCGCCATGCTCTACCAACTGAGCCACACGGGACTTATACATATACTGTATGTAATAACAACTCAATAGATGCTACACTACATATGTCTTGGGAATGTCCCCCCCCAGTCTTAGTTTTTAGGCAGATTGCACCTGTGACGTCTGATGTTACTGGAACTCAGATTATGGCTTTACCTACACTTTTTTTTTTTTTTTAAACGATGATACTCCTCTGCAGTTGTCTGTCCTTCACTGTAGGCTCTTGCTTGCTGCCATTACATGCAGGGTTTACACCCAATCTGCCACTTAAGAGTACATGGTTATCTAACTTCCAGTCTATTGTTGCACTAGAACTGTCATCAGCTAGGCTCGACAGAGCTCAAAGCAGGGCTCTCGGGTTGTGGACGGTTATTATTGATCTGGTTAGAGAGTTTCTTTTTGTTTTACTTGTATGCAATCTCTGTCATTTCCAATTTGAAGTCTGTAAAGTGTATTGTATGTATCAATCCCAGTATTAATGTATTGTCACGTTCCTGACCTGTTTTCCTTGTTTTTGTATGTGTTTAGTTGGTCAGGGCGTGAGTTGGGGTGGGCATTCTATGTTATGTGTTTCTATGTTTAGGTTCATTGTCTATTGGCCTGATATGGTTCTCAATCAGGGACAGGTGTTTTACGTTTCCTCTGATTGAGAACCATATTAAGGTAGGCTGTTCTCACTATTTGTTTGTGGGTGATTGTTCCTGTGTCTGTGTCTGTCGCACCACACGGGACTGTTTCGTTTCAGTTCGTTTGGTTAGTCTGTTCCTGTTCGTGCGTTCTTCGTGTTATATTGTAAGTTCACATGTTCAGGTCTGTCTACGTCGTTTTGTTGTTTTGTAATTTTCCAAGTGTTTTTCGTGTTCGTCTTTGCTATAATAAATCTTCATTATGTCTTCATACAACGCTGCGTTTTGGTCCGATCCCTACTCCTCCTCTTCAGACGAAGAGGAGGAGAGCAACCGTTACATGTATTTCTATGTTTAATAAAAAATCCAGTGAAGCAGTTTGTGACGCCCCAGTGTAGCACATACAGTATGTTACAGTGGCCAACTATCAGTTTTCAAAGCTCATATAGGCTAAGATTACAGGTACAGTATAGGTTTATAGTATATTGCCGTCGGTCTGTTTGCTGAAAGATATCAGGTACTATCAAGTGTCGTGATGCGCCACACTATTGCTGCCTTTTTCAGGGGAAGCAATCTAGTTKAGACAATGGCAGTTTTGTTTTTGTTGCAGGATTAGAAGCTCCGTCATCTACCTGTCTCTGAGTGAACAATAAATGTCTTTCATGGCTCACAGCCCAGAACTAAATACCCTAATATCAAAACCAGAATTAGTAGGGATTCCACAGGCTTCAGTTACCAAGGTATTGAAATCCCCCCACCYTGACTCAGAGCTATGACGAAGCCTGTGAGGCTAAAATGTTTGAAATGGATTAAAGGGATTCTTTGCAAATGCAGTATATTGTAGTTTTTTTCTTTGAAATATAATTGGACCATTTGATTTGAACCCTCAGATGTACAAGTATATTTCATTTACAATTTCTATGCCGCTACCATGTATGTGCATTGCATGTTAAATGGGACCAGTGATTGAATTGCTTCCTTGGCTGTAACTCTGCAGCAGTTAGGGGAGGTTAATTTCAGCTCAATTCAGTCCGAAATGTAAAATGTTGAAATGAGACAGACTACATCATACACCACAGAACCACACAATCACACTAATACTGTTTTTTGCCTGTAAAAAAAACGGGGCTATGTTTATATTACCCCCTTACAAACAGGCCCATTTTTATCAKATTCTTGCCTGCATATGCATGTCATACCTCCCGTGTGCATGCGGGCATGCCAGTGAGGAGTGGTAGTAGTGGTGTGCAGATGTGGGTGGGCGTCTATTTGAATAAATCCATTGAATATACACCATCAAAAAGAAGTCCATGATTAATTTGTTCAGGCAGGACCTAAGAAACATAAGTCGAATAAAATGTATTTTCAAAACAACAGAATTACATATTTCGAGTTGAATTATGTTAAGTCCAAATGAATAAAATCAACAGTTCCTTATTTTGCTCATTAAACAGACAAGACAAACCTACCCGATCACAGTCAACACACATACAGTACATGTTATAGTAAGAATATAATATAATTGTCACGTTTACTCCCCCTCCCCCTCTCTGGCACTCGAKGTCGCCAGGTGTCTCATCATTACGCACACCTGCAACCATCGTTACACTCACCTGCGCCTCATGACACTCACCTGGACTCCATCACCTTCCTGATTACATCCCTTTTATCTGTCACTCCCCTTGGTTCTTTCCCCAGGCGTTATTGACTGTTTCTGTTTCATGTCTGTACGCTTTTTGTGTTTCTTGTTTTGTCCCATGTTCGTTTATTCATTAAATGATTCACTCTCTGTACTTGCTTCCCGACTCCTAGCATACACGTTACACCTCACCAAGGGGAAGCAACAGGGATCTCTTCCAAGTGCCGCTGCAGAAGCTGAAGCAACCGGCCATGCCTCAGCTGGCTCGACAGGTTCTCAAGCCTCGGTTGGCTCGTCAGGCTCACGTGCCTCAGCTGGCTTGTCAGGCTTCCATGTCTCAGCTGGCTCGACAGGTTCTCAAGCCTCGGTTGGCTCGTCAGGCTCACGTGCCTCAGCTGGCTCTACAGGTTCCCACGCCTCAGTAGAAGCGACCGGCCCACTCCTGGTCCTCGGGACCGTCCCTCTGGTCGGCGTCGTCCCAGCTGGCTCATCATGCTACCATGCTTCAGCTGGCTCTACAGGTTCCCGCGCATCAGCTGGCTCTACAGGTCCCCACGCCTCAGCAGAAGTGACCGTCGCCGTCGTCCGGTGGCTGGAGCCGGAAGTCAGGGAGGGGGTGCTGTCACGTTTACTCCCTCTCCCCCTCTCGGGCGCTCGACGTCGCCTGTTGTCTCATTACACCTTCCTGATTACCTCCCCTATATCTGTCACGACCGTCGTTCAAGGAAGACCAAGGTGCAGCGTGGTTAGCGTACATTTTCTTTTATTAGAAAAATGTCGGCAACAAAACAAGAAATAACAAAAAACGACCATGAAGCTACAAGGGCTATAGTGCCCCTAACAAAGACAACTTCCCACCATGACAAAAGGGAAAAAGGCTGCCTAACTATTATTCCCAATCAGAGACAACGATAGACAGCTGTCCCTGATTGAGAACCATACCCGGCCAACACATAGAAATACAAAAACATAGAAATCAGAACATAGAATGCTCACCCCAAATCACACCTTGACTAAACCAAATAGAGACATAAAAGGCTCTCTAAGATCAGGGCGTGACAGTACAAAGGTGAGGACTCCGGCCACAAAACCTGAGCCTATAGGGGAGGGTCTGGGTGGGCATCTATCCGCGGTGGCGGCTCTGGTGCGGGACGTAGACCCCGCTCCACCTCTGGCTCACCCCACTTTGTTGGTGCCTCTGGAGCGGGGACCCTCGTTGTGGGCCCCGGACTGGGGACCGTCACTGGAGGCTCCGGACTGTAGGCCGTCGCTGGAGGCTTCGTGCCATGGATCATCACTGGAGGCTTCGTGCCATGGATCATCACTGGACCGTGGAGACGCACTGGAGGTCTGGAGAGCAGAGCTAGCACAACCCGTCCTGGCTGGATGCTCACCCTAGCCCGGCAACTGCGGGGCGTTTGCACAGGACGCACTGGGCTGTGAGAGCGCACCAGAGACACTGTGTGTAGAGCCGGCGCAGGATATACTGGGCCGAGGAGGCACACTGGAGGTCTGGAGAGCAGAGCTGGCACAACCCGTCCTGGTTGGATGCTCACCKTAGCCCGGCAACTGTGGGGTGCTGGCACAGGACGTATTGGGCTGTGGACACGCACCGGAGACACAGTGCGCAGAGCCGGCGCAGGATATCCTGGACCGAAGAGACGCACTGGAGGCCAGATGTGCTGAGCCGGCACCATCCGTCCTGGCTGGATGCCCACTCTAGCCCGGCCGATGCGGGGAGCTGGAATATAGCGCACCGGGCTATGAGTGCGCACTGGAGACACCCTGCGCAGAGCCGCATAACATGGGGCCTGACTAGTCACACTCTCCCCACGGTAAGCACGAGGAGTTGGCTCAGGTCTCCAACCTGACTCCGCCAATCTCCTRGTGTGGGGGCTGCCTCTCGTGCCTGCTCCGCTGTGCCATCTCCTCGTATTGTTGCCGCTCTGCTTTAGCTGCTTCCAGTTCCTCCTTAGGACGGCGGTATTCTCCAGCCTTTGCCCAGGGTCCTTTGCCCTCCAGTATCTCCTCCCATGTCCATTTCTCCAGAAAACGCTGCTCCACCTCACCATGCTGCTTGGTCCGTTTGTGGTGGGAAGTTCTGTCACGACCGTCGTTCAAGGAAGACCAAGGTGCAGCGTGGTGAGCGTACATTTTCTTTTATTAGTAAAATGTCGCCAACAAAACAAGAAATAAGAAAAACGACCGTGAAGCTACAAGSGCTATAGTGCCCCTAACAAAGACAACTTCCCACAATGACAAAAGGGGAAAAGGCTGCCTAAGTCTGCTTCCCAATCAGAGACAACGATAGACAGCTGTCCCTGATTGAGAACCATACCCGGCCAACACATAGAAATACAAAAACATAGAAATCAGAACATAGAATGCCCACCCCAAATCACACCCTGACCAAACCAAATAGAGACATAAAAGGCTCTCTAAGGTCAGGGCGTGACACCTGAGMCGTTATTGTTTCTGTTTATATGTTTCATGTCTGTACGCTACTCATGTTTCTTGTTTTGTTCCATGTTCMTTTATTCATTAAATTCACTCCCTGTACTTGCTTCCCGACTCGTAGCATACACGTTACAATAATAGAATAAAATACTAATAATATTTCTCCCACACAAGTTTATGTCACCGCTGTCATATGAAACATAGCCCATGCTTTCTTGATCCACGTTTCATCTCTTTCCTACCCTCCACTTGTTAAACTACATTTCCCCAGCCCAATTGTAGCCTAACCAATATCCAAATGGAGATTCAGTGAAGAGAAGAAAAAAAACGGACATCAAAGCTGTCCCAATCGAATGGTGCTGAAATGATCATCTAGGCAGAACTTTACCAAAAGTATTACTAGGTCGTTAGGCGCTAATACAAGTTTTGGCTTTGATACCGGCAACACCTTTCAGCTAAAGTTGGCGGAAAAAGGTCTTAGCATGAAAGGGATATAAACAATGTTCTCTCAAAAAAAAAATTGGGCACTGAGCTAATTTCAGGTCGGCTGAGAGCAAACTTGAACTTTGAATATTCTGTGCAACTGCTGCCGCGCGTTTACTGTGAACACTGACATGCTGACCACACCACTCGCGTTACGTAAGCGAGCGTTGGAAAATAAATGTACACGTACAATTCAACAATTTCATCCAAACTGCTCYCATGCGTTAACGAGTGTCTGCGTAGCCAGGCGCTAAAGTCCRGCCTCTCCCATCTCCTCATTGGCTTTTAGGAGCATATACCCARGTGGGTGGTTGAAAGAAGAACGGTGGTTCACACTCCCGTCCAGCTGGTGGTGGTAATGCACCTTAAAGTTTGTTGCCAAGCGCCATATGAAGTCCAAAGAAGAAGAAGAAGCAGGGTCTGTAGTGACGCCTCTAGCACTGAGATGCAGTGCCTTGGACCGCTGCACCACTCGGGAGCCCCTACATTCCATGACAGTTTTGYAGAAAAAAAACATGCAGGGCTTGACATGAATCTTTTCACCACTTGTACTTCAGACGAGGTGGTGACTGAAAATGTTGTTGTGTTGTTTGATGCAAGAAACCACTTTACAAAATAAAATGCTTTATTATTCCCYTACCATTATTAAAGAGAATCAGACAAATTATGCTACGCTCTGCCTATTGGCTACTTAGCTTATTCAAGCCCGTCTCAAAATACAACACCGCAGCTGATTGGTTATGGGGCACCGGTCTGTGTAGAGTTACAATGGGCCTGAGTCATGCCCGTCAATGCAATAGAATCCTACTCTGATGCGTTCAGCCTACAACAAAATGTCTTGCATAGTTTTTTTTCTGTGTGTGTTGCATTGAAAGTGGCTAATAAGAATTGATTCAATCACAATTACCACTGCAAAGGGAAACATTGATAGTGTTAACTACCGGGGYAAATTCTATAAAGTTGAGTGAAATTCAACCACACACATCCCAAAGAGAAAAGAGKATGGTCATTAATAGTGTGTCACTATGCATGAATGATTGTGTAACCAGGGGCGTAGCGTTGGTTTAAGAGGTGGGGGGGACAGAAACTGGCGGGTGGTCTTTAATGATGTGTTATAAACGACCAAAGGTGTTTGACTTTATAGTAAGTACAGCGTCATATGACATAATATAATATATTAGTATGTATGTGTTATGAATGACTTTATAGTAAGTGCAACGTCATGCAATATATAGTCTTTATGGATGTGTATTGAATGGCCTAAGGTGTCTCACTTCAAACTAAGTATTTGGTATTCCTCTTCTGTTCCCATGCTGGAGACCAGGGCTTGATTACTATCTATTACAATGGTGCCAACATTTTGTGGCTGGTCTTTCAGATGGGGAGAGGGTGAATGTGTCAAAGTCCAGACTGGGCCCAGCCAGAAATAAGCCATGTTCAAATAACTTACGCTGGGGGCTTTCATCAAGGTAAGTGTTTCTTGGTGTAACGCTATTGCGCACACAGCACATACAGTGCTTTCAGAGGGTATTCAGACCCCTTGACCTTTTCCACATTTTATTACGTCACAGCCTTATTCTAAAATTGATTCAATAAAAAAAATCCTCAGCAATCCACACACAATACCAAATTGTCATGACTGGCCTGTGCGGGTCAGGCTACCGTGGACCATAACCCTACAGAGATATCTCTCACACCCACCAGCGGGGGAGAGATCGAGAGGTGTAGAGATGGAGGGGGGTTTTATGACACCTCACGCCCATTGTAAATCTTAAGGCAGCCGGCAAAATCCCTTTGTCCTCTCAGTATGGAGGAATGGAATGTATGATGGGCCTATGGAGAACCTACCTCTGAACAGTAACATGCAATAAATGGACTTTGGGACAATATGTTTCGTCAGCCAAAATGGTAGTAATGACGATAGATGGAATACGAAAATGAATGTCGTTTTTGTTATGTTATTAKAAGTTAAATGACYACGTTATAACGAAAACATTGTAACTTGAAGAGTTTTCACAATATGTACTTGATGTTTGCATGCTGTGCGTTGCGTGGAAAATGTCCAGATCAAAGGGAATGTTTTTGTAGTTGAAATGTGAAGTTAGTTGTCTAAATTGGATCTGAGTCAAATCCAGACCTTGCCTCGTAACTAGTTACGCCCAGAGCACTTGCTCTAGAGGTGGAAACGCCCATTTCTGACCCAAGGGTATAAAACATGTGAGTTAAGAATTAACATTATGACTAAGTGACCACGAGRTGCAGCCAAGGTTCGATTAGTTTTAAACCCAAAACGCAACAAGAGGTTGAAGAAGACAAAGGAACCTTTTAACAATCTATGCTACGGATGAGTAGCGGTGTCTAAGAGGGTGATTTCAAGCAGGACCACCTGGTTACCACTCTCCAAGGAATCGTGTGTCTACACTGCTTCCATTCCCACGCTGGAKCCATCTGCCTTCCTGAAGACAAACAATGTATACGAAATGCTTCAGTCTGGTTTTAGACCCCATCATWGCAKTGAGACTGCACTTGTGAAGGTGGTAAATTACCTTTTAATGGCGTCAGACCGAGGCTCTGCATCTGTCCTCGTGCTCCTAGACCTTAGTGCTGCTTTTGATACATTTACATTACATTTAAGTCATTTAGCAGACGCTCTTATCCAGAGCGACTTACAAATTACCATCGATCACCACAGTCTTTTGGAGATAGGAAACCCAAATTGATCTACACGGACAAGTTCTGGCCTGCTTTAGATCTTATCTGTCGGAAAGATATCAATTTGTCTCTGTGAATGGTTTGTCCTCTGACAAATCAACGGTAAATTTCGGTGTTCCTCAAGGTTCCGTTTTAGGACTACAATTGTTTTCACTAGATATTTTACCTCTTGGGGATGTCATTCGAAAACATAATGTTAACTTTCACTGCTATGCGGATGATACACAGCTGTACATTTCAATGAAACATGGTGAAGCTGTCACGCCCTGGCCTTAGTTATCTTTGTTTTCTTTATTATTTTAGTTAGGTCAGGGTGTGACATGGGGGATGTATGTGTTTTTGTATTGTCTAGGGGTTTTTGTATGTTTATGGGGGCAGTGTCTAGTATAGGTGTTTGTATGTCTATGGCTGCCTAGATTGGTTCTCAATTAGAGGCAGCTGTTGTTCATTGTCTCTGATTGAGAGCCATATTTAGGCAGCCATATTCATTGGGTATTTCGTGGGTAATTGTRTATGTTTGACGTTAGTAGCTTGTGTCTGCARTTTCGTTTGTTAGCTTCACGGTCGTTTGTTTTTTTGTTTAGTTTGTATTAGTGTTCGTGTTTGTTTCTTCTTCATTAAAAAAAMAAGATGTATTTARATCACGCTGCGCCTTGGTCCTCTCTTTCACCTAAAGACGATCGTGACAGAAGCCCCAAAATTGCCCTCGCTAGAAGCCTGTGTTTCAGACATAAGGAAGTGGATGGCTGCAAACTGTCTACTTTTAAATTCGGACAAAACAMWGATGCTTGTTCTAGGTCCCAAGAAACAAAGCAATCTTCTGTTGGATCTGACAATTAATCTTGATGGTTGTACAGTCGTCTCAAATAAAACTGTGAAGGACCTCGGCGTTACTCTGGACCCTGATCTCTCTTTTGACGAACATATCAAGACTGTTTCAAGGACAGCTTTTTTCCATCTACGTAACATTGCAAAAATCAGACACTTTCTGTCCAAAAATGATACATAAAAATGTATCCATGCTTTTGTTACTTCTAGGTTAGACTACTGCAATGCTCTACTTTCCGGCTACCCGGATAAAGCACAAAATACACTTAGGTTAGTGCTAAATACGGCTGCTAGAATCCTGACTAGAACCCCAAAATTTGATCATATTACTCCAGTGCTAGCCTCCCTACACTGGCTTCCTGTTAAGGCAAGGGCTGATTTCAAGGTTTTACTGCTAACCTACAAAGCATTACATGGGCAAGCTCTTACCTATCTTTCTGATTTGGTCCTGCCGTACATACCTTATATTATATTATTATATTATTATTTGACCATGCTGGTCATTTATGAATATTTGAACATCTTGGCCATGTTCTGTTATAATCTCCACCCGGCACAGCGAGAAGAAGACTGGCCACCCCTCYTAGKCMGGTTCKTCTCTAGGTTTCTTCCTAGGTTTTGGCCTTTCTGGGAGTTTTTCCTAGCCACCGTGCTTCTACACCTGCATTGCTTGCTGTTTGGTGTTTTAGGCTGGGTTTCTGTACAGCACTTTGATATATCAGCTGATGTAAGAAGGGCTATATAAATAAATGTGATTTTGATTTGATCTACACGGCTGATTAGCCGTCCTCAGAAGACCCCTCTTTCAGCACAAAGGCGAGAAAACAGACCACTAAGAGAAAGGACACTGGCATCGTGTGGACAATCAGAGATTGTTACCATTATACCTGGTAGCAATAAGTGTCGCCATCAGAGGAGAAGTCGGAACTGTATAGTTCCCTTAAGGAAAAGCACCTTTAGTAAATTCGCTTTCTCTATGAGAGCTTCCCATGTCTGGAATACACTGCCATCAGACACACATAACTGCACCAGATATCAGATTTGTGAACATAATCCCTAGCTGTGTATTGCCGCTTTCCATGTTGTCTGTGGTCTGTAGCTTTTGAGGTGTGGAAACACTTTGTTGCTTTTATGAATTTTGTCTTGCTGCTTTTTGTTCTATGTTGCTCTGTCTGTATGCTATGTCTTGCTTGTCCTATGTTGCTCTGCGTGTGCTCACTGCTCAATGATTGTCTATATTGTAATCGTTTTTAATAACCTGCCCAGGGACTGCGGTTGAAAATTAGCCGGCTGGCTAAAACCGGCACTTTTACTGAAACGTTGATTAATGTGCACTGTTCCTGTAAAAATAAAATAAACTCAAACTCGGTCCATGAGGAGAGACCCCATCGGAGACCTTCGACACGTAATTTCATCATTATATTCTGAACCATAAGAGCGGCAGTTCGGGGCAAGGTTAGGGTTAAACTAAGCATAGTTTACAAATGTAACCAAGTGTGCTTTTCTCTCAAAATACAGAGAGAACCTTGATGAAAACTTGCTCCAGAGCGCTCAGGACCTGACTGGGGCAAAGGATCACCTTCCAACAGGACAAGGACCCTAAGCACACAGCCAAGACAATGCAGGAGTGTCTTCGGGACAAGTCTCTGAATGTCCTTGAGTGGCTCAGCCAGAGCCCGGAATTAACCCAATTGAACATCTCTGGAGATACCTGAAAATAGCTGTGCAGCAACTCTCCCCATCCAACCTGAGATCTTGAGATGATCTGCAGAGAAGAATGGGAGAAACTCCACGTGTGACAAGCTTGTAGCGTCATACCCAAGAAGACTCAAGGCTGTAATCGCTGCCAAAGTTGCTTCAACAAAGTTCTGAGTAAAGGGTCTGAATACTTATGTTAAAGTGATATTTCAGTTTTTTATTTGTAATTAATTGGCAGAAACATTTTTAAATATATTTTTGCTTTGTCATTATGGTGTATTGATGAGTAAAAATAACAATTTAATACATTTTAGAATAAGGCTGTAACGTAACAATATGTGGAAAAGGTTGAGGGGTTTAAATATTTTCAGAAGGCACTGTATAAACCTGGGATATCAACCATTCAAAGTTGGTCTTAGTGGGAGTGACCAAATAATTATATTGGAGTGACCTTACTGAGTAAAATATTTGACATCATTCCACCAGGTGTTACCAGTTAACACAGCCGCAAAGACATAATTACGACTAAACCCTGCCCATTTCCACAATTTCCCTTCTTAAAATTTGATTTTAAACCTAACCCTAACTAATGAAGGGCAGGTTTTATGCGTTGGTCCGCCAGACCTTCCACACATTTAGACAGAACTGTCTGGGAACGAGATTAGGTGTAATGTGACGAGCATGACTTCACTTTAGAGTGTGTGCCATCCATCCTTCAGCACAACATGTCACCCACCCTTTATAAAGCACGTTTATATCACATTTGACATTGATGATTATGTCACACAGTTTTGCCACATTTATAAAGCATAACATACGGTTCTAGATGCTTTGTAACACATTTACGTAGTGCTTATGAAGGCATTATGAAGCCTTTATTATCTGAACACCATTTAAAGCAGGACCCATATAGTCAAAATGAAATTAATAACATTATTATTTAAATATTCTAACAATGTGGTAACTATCCCAATATTGGGATATGCATAGGCACTTGAGGAACTCATACTCTTGTGTAAGACTTATAAAACTACAAAAAGCCAACTTAAAGAAATAAAGTTTAGTCAAGTTAGAACTATTTTCTAGCTAACAAGGTAGAGCACTTGAATTGTTATGAACACACACTTCTGTCCATCTCCAACTGTTTGAACAGCATGTTGAAATCAAGTGGTCTACCTCATTTCTCAGAATGAGCACGAGTTGCCATTTCCTATATTTGTGTTTTATGCTTATTGCACATTTATAAAACACAGATTATTTTGAGTGTTTTTTTCGCATTGTTTGTAACTTATTTTGTACATAATGTTGCTACTACCGTCTCATATGACCGAAAAGAGATTCTGGATATCAGAACAGCGATTACTCACCTCAAACTGGACAAAGAGTTTTCTTTAATGTGTCAGAKGCGAAAGATATACTGTTTCTCCGAGACCAAGCCCAAATCCCTGTCATTCGCGTGAAGAAAAGACGGAAATACAGGGGGCGGAGACTGTGGTGCATTGTGATAATTCGTCGGACCATAAATCCATCCTCCTGATTCCTGCTTACAAGCAAAAACTAAAGCAGAAAGTACCAGTGACTCGCTCAATAAGGAAGTGGTCAGATGATATGGATGCTATGCTACAGGACTGTTTTGCTAGCACAGACTGGAATATGTTCCGGGATTCAACCAATGGCATTAAGGAGTATACCACCTCAGTCACCGGCTTCATCAATAAGGGCATCGGCGACGTCATCCCCACAGTGACCGTACGTACATATCCCATACAGAAGCTATGGATTATAGGCAACATCCGCACCAAGCTAAAGGCTAGAGCTGCCGCTTTCAAGGAGCAGGACACTCATCCGGAAGCTTATAAGAAATCCCACTATGCCCTCAGACGAACGATCAAACAGGCAAGGCGTCAATACAGGACTAAGATTGAATCCTACTACACCAGCTCTGACGCTCGTCGGATGTGGCAGGGCTTGAAAACTATTACGGACTACAAAGGGAAACCCAGCCGAGAGCTGCCCAGTGACGCGAGCTTACCAGACAAGCTAAATGCCTTTTATGCTCGCTTCGAGGCAAGCAACACTGAAGCATGCATGAGAGTACCAGCTGTTCCGGACAACTGTGTGATCACYGTCTCCGTAGCCGATGTGAGTAAGATCTTTAAACAGGTCAACATTCACAAGGCCTCAGGGCCAGACAGATTACCKGGACGTCTACTCAGAGCATGCGCGGACCAACTGGCAAGTGTCTTCACTGAAATGTTCAACCTCTCCCTGACCGAGTCTGTCATACCTACATGTTTCAAGCAGACCAACATAGTCCCTGTGCCCAAGAAAGCAAAGGTAACCTGCCTAAATGACTACCGCCCCGTATTACTCACGTGGGTAGCCATGAAGTGCTTTGAAAGGCTGGTCATGGCTCACATCAACACCATCATCCCAGAAACCCTAGACCCACTCCAATTCGCATACTGCACCACAGATGAATTAATCTAATTCGCAGTCCACACTGCTCTTTCCCAACTGGACAAAATGAACACCTACATGAGAATGCTGTTCATTGACTATAGCTCAGCGTTCCACACCATAGTGCCCACAAAGCTCATCACTAAGCTAAGGACCGTGGAACTAAACACCTCCCTCTGCAACTGTGTCCTGGACTTCCTGACTGGCCGCCCGAGGTGGTAAGGGCAGGGAACAACACATCTGCCACGCTGATCCCCTAGCACGGGGGCCCCTCAGGAGTGTCCAAACACACCAAGACAGTTGTGAAGAAGGCACGACAACACCTTTTCCCGATCAGAAGACTGAAAAGATTTGGCATGTGGTCCCCAGATCCTCAACGTTCTACAGCTGCACTATCGAGAGCATCCTGACCGGTTGCATCATCACCTGGTATGGCAGCTGCTCGGCATCTGACCGTAAGGCCCTAGAGAGGGTAGTGCGTACGGCCCAGTACATCACRGGGGCCAAGCTTCCTGCCTTTCAGGACCTCTATACTAGGCAGTATCAGAGGAAGGCCACAAAAATTGTCAAAATTATCAAAGACTCCAGTCACCCAAGCCATAGACTGTTCTCTCTGCTACCGCATTGGGAAGCGGTACCAGAGCGCCAAGTCGAGGTACAAAAGGCTCCTGTCAAAGCCCCTCAAAGGGAGAGACACAGAACCATTCAAAAAGTTGGTGCTGGCTTATAAGCTCAATATTTGGTTCCTAAATGTTTACATGGATCTACTTATTCTGGACAAAGTTCCACGTAATGGAAACAGATCAGTGTTTTAGATTACATTACATTCTTACTTAAATCACTGGTGCTACCCAAACTATTGAGTACTAATAATTGGAAATTGTCAAAAACGTCTCTTACCCTTATTATTCATACCTCTGTCCCAAATTTCCCCACTGTGTCCCTTACAGTCTGTTTTTTGTTTAGTGAGCATTGGCGGCTATCTATTGTTCCACAGGAAGCTTACCTCTAACCCAAACACCAGATGGCGGCCTCTAATTAGGATGCTGGCTGGCCTTCTAGGGAGAGTTGCAAAGAAAAAGCCATATCTCAGACTGGCCAATAAAAATAAAAGATTAAGATTGGCAAAAGAACACAGACACTGGACAGAGGAACTCTGCCTAGAAGGTTAGCATCCCAGAGTCGCCTCTTCACTGTTGACGTTGAGACTGGTGTTTTGCGGGTACTATTTAATGAAGCTGCCAGTTGAGGACTTGTGAGGCATCTGTTTCTCAAACTAGACACTCTAATGTACTTGTCCTCTTGCTCAGATGTGCACCAGGTCCTCCCACTCCTCAATCTATTCTGGTTAGAGCCAGTTTGCGCTGTTCTGTGAAGGGAGTAGTACATAGCGTTGTACGAGATGTTCAGTTTCTTGGRAATRTCTCGCATGGAATAGCCTTCATTTCTCAGAACAAGAACAGACTGACGAGTTTCAGAAGAAAGGTCTTTGTTTCTGGCTCTCTAATTCACTCAGTACATTATAGCAAAATTTCAATCTCTTATTATCCAATTTTCAATCAGCTTATAATACATATTTCAATCTCTTGTTATCCAAATTTCAATCAGCTTAATATCCAAATTTTAATCAATCAGCTCATTATCCAAATTTCAATCTTAATAGTAATAATTTCAATCCATTTGTAATCCAAATTTCAAATCAGCTTAATACGTCATATCTCACAATCACATAATTTTCACATCCACATTCACTAAGTACTATTCCCAAACACACACGGTGGTCTCCCTTATTACCCCATGTGCATCTTCAACAATTCTCGTCGTTACTTGCTATGCACCAGGCCGAATCAATCATCCTGTTCGTTGACGCCAAATTGTCGTGGGAATTCTACACAGAGACACTCAATGTTAAATGAACCATTCTTTATTATCAGCGCGCTGGAGAGGTTCCAACCAACTCGGCAGGTAGCCTAGTGGTTAGAGCGTTGGACTAGTAACCGGAAGGTTGCAAGATTGAATCCCCAAGCTGACAAGGTAAAAATCTGAAAATAAGAATTTGTTCTTAACTGACTTGCCTAGTAAAATAAAGGTACACTAAGTAGATGTTGCACTAAGTAGATGTTGATCAGGAGCTACACCTGGGGCAGTCATGTTAGTTCTCTTATATACAGACAGGTTATATTTGCCCGGATTTAGCTTATTCATCGTTCATAATTAATTCATCACATACGTTTGCTTCATTCATGTGACCGACCAATACCCGGGTCACCAATACCTCACCATGCTTCTTCTCTCTAAGCTGAGACCTTGAAACTGAGATATCCCTTTCTCTAAACAAGGTTGTGGGCGRACTGCCAAATTGCAGATACTGATAGTGAGGATTTGTTCAATCCGTCACTTGCATGAACACAGAAATTGGTTATTAGAAAACCACACGAATAGAACACAGAAATTGGTTATTTAGAAAAGCACAAACTTAAAAATGTCCATCACACTCCTTAACAGCTTCTTCCCACAAGCCATAAGACTGTTTACTACCTAATTCTATATTAAGTATTGTAGTWTTCTATAGTAAATTGTAGTATTTTTTCATGTGGGATGTTCCTGTGCAAGAGAGCGGCTATGATAGCAGAAGCACATAAGGCCTTATCTGATGATATGGAGTCTGAGCTTGCCAAACATATCAAGAATCTCACAGATCATTTACATGGGCTTATAGTAGTCTCAAATGCAGAGAACCTACTTACGAATTGGCACATTGAAAAAACATCAATGTCCCAAACAACTGGTCAACAAATGGAAGGGTAAGTGATATTGAACAGAGATATCTACATCTGAATATAGGCATACATTAAAGATAAAKAATATACCACACCCCAAATTCGATGAATTAAACGTTGGCCTACCAGCACCATCACCCACTGTCACAGGACACCATTACACACTTACCTTAAGGRGGCTCAACTTACCCTGTCCCTATGCTCAAGTTGTGCCAAGAGAGAACACTTTTTTTGTTTTGAAAACTGTTGTGTACATGAATTCTGATTATTTCCAGGGATACAGTACACAACATCCGGAACTATATGTAGATCTTAGTTAGAAAGAATACTACATTTCCCTTGACGTAGCGATGCTGAATGTAAAAAAGGGATCAACGTACCCCGCAATACCCGGAGCAATTTAGCGTGCCGGCCCTACTTTTTCCACACCTTCTATGAGTCAACTATTTATAATGCATTATGAATGCACTTAAAGTGTCCTTAATCGCTCCATAGTACATTAGACAGGCCAAGCATTTATAACAGCTCATAACTCGCAGCCTTTATAAATGCCTAAATTCTGCGGGTTCACACGTTACAACATGAATGTTCGCAGAACAACTCTCACAAGCAGCGCTTAAAACAGCTAGGTTTTTTAACAGTTGAGAGGTAGAATTTCTAAAACTGCTGGTTTGTTTTTATACTGTTGTAGATAGTTTCCCCCCACACACGTCCTATTCTACTTTCTTTTGTTCCTCTTTTTTTATTCTTGTAAAGTGTGTTGTGCCCCCTATTAAATGCATGTCATTGTTTCAGAAATATCTCAAGTCATTGAGTGACTTCTCTTTTCTAGAGAAGTCTGGCAAAGACAGAGGAAGACAAAGACAGAGGAAGTAGCAAGATGTGAATTTACAGTGGTTTGAATTTATAGTGACCTAATGGCAGAACCATGGCAAAATTGCAATAGTGATGATTGGTGTTCTCCCCTGGGATAGGAGTCAAAGGAGGCAGAGTTAGATCTTTGGTGGCATATTCTAATAAGAATTTCCTTATTCTGGTCCTTGAAGACTGTTAAGCATGTTGGTTGTTGTGCTTACTGTATTTCATTGTCAGTTTAGTAATGTCAACTGATTGTTTACTGAAAGAGATGGTTCACTTGGAAGTCGTCTGTGTGCCTGTAGTAACTATGATTAAGGTTATTTGGCATACTACTTACCCAAAAAGACTTGAGGTTGTAATCGCTGCCAAAGGTGCTTCAACAAAGTACTGAGTAAAGGATCTAAATACTTATTTAAATGTTATTTCAGTTTTGTATTTTTAATAAATCTGTAAAAATGTCTGAACTTGTTTTTGCTTTTTCATTATGGGGTATTGTGTATTGATTGATGAGGGGGAAAACGATTTAACCAATTTTAGAATAAGGCTGTAACATAACAAAATGTGGAAAAAGTCAAGGGGTCTGAAAACTTTACGAATGCTCTGTATCAATGGATCAATTGGACAATTGTGAACAAGTTAATTTCAGGAAGATGTGTAACTTGTTGTTACTTGTAACTCAGAGCGAACATCGGCAACTAAAAAACTTTGATTTAATTATTTTGAGTGGCAAAAACAATTTAGCAGCGGTGTAGCTAAATGGCTATAGGCGGGGAAAAAGGTATAACCTGAGCCCAATCTATGTAGTACTGACGTGCTGACAAACAAACATGAACACTTTCCCTAGAGTGAGCAAATTGAATGCAGTGAGTGAACACCGTTCACAAAAAAATATAAAAAATTAACCGGCTGGGCACAGACATCAATTCACCGTCTATTCCACATTGTTCAACATAATTTCATTGAAATGTGGAAACAATGTTGACTCAACCAGTGTGTGTCACCATTTCTATTAATATGAACTATAACGTCCGTGGTTGCTAGGTGTCCAATTAGGATGTTGTATTTTGGGATATGGTGATGGGTGTAAGAGACAAGATGTTATTGTGATGTTAATTACTGCTACACCTCTTCACAGGACATGCGAGGTGTAGACTCCTTCCAACTATGAATAAGAAAAGTCCATCCCAAAGAGTGAAGAAAATAGCCCATAGACCGAATGACAACTTTTTTATATAACAGGAGCATTGACCAGGTAACATTTTACACTATAATACTCCCAGCGATATATTGCACAACTGAAACTATTAAGATCAAAACGAAAAACCAGTCCATCAAGGCAATAAAACAGTATTAAAATAGTATTAAAACAATATAAAAAGACTATTTAAACAGTATTAAAACAGTAATAGCCCATAGACCGAATGACAACTTTTTTATATAACAGGAGCATTGACCAGGTAACATTTTACACTATAATACTCCCAGCGATATATTGCACAACTGAAACTATTAAGATCAAAACGAAAAACCAGTCCATCAAGGCAATAATGGCTTATTGTGTGACTATTTTTAGCAAACCTTTCCATTATGGTTTTTATTATTAATCCGTAATAGTGGTTGAAAGTCATATTTACATTGTTATAGTGCTTATTACTACTAATTCCTTTTGTATATAATACAACAAAAACTTGTGATTCCAAAGTGGTAGCAACAACACTTTCTAATTCTTATCCACATAATAACATGATTAATACTTGGGCCATTCCACGAAATGAGTCCCTTTTGCATCACTTTGATATTTTAAGCAACAATTGTGCACTAATATGTCACACCTGTCTTTGTGCTCGTCTCCACTGCCCTCCTGGTMTCGCCCATCMTTCCCATTATKCCCAGTGTATTTATACCTGTTCTGTTTGTCTGTTGCCAGTTCGTTTTGTTCGTCAAGCCTACCAGAGTTTRRCCCCTTGCTTCTGTCTTTTTCTGTTTTCTAGTTTTCCCGGTTCTGACCATTCGTCTTGCRCTGACCCTGAGCCTGCCTGCCGTTCTGTACCATTGTCACACTACCCTGGATTACTGACCTCTGCCTGCCTTGATCCTGAGACTGCCTGCCGTTCTGTACCTTATGGACTCTGATCTGGACTACTGACCTCTGCCTGCCCTTGACCTGTCATTTTTCCTGCCCACTGTTATAGTAATAAACTTGTGTTACTTCGACACTGTCTGCATCTGGGTCTTCTCCTGAAATGTYATAGTACAAACTGGCCCTGACTTACCAAGCAGACTCGGACCAGATCCACAACGCCAACTCCTCCCAAGGAGCCACCATTGGAAGGCACGAGGAGTTGCTTAGTAGACTTATGGACGGGTTCCAGACCTTGGCCGAATGCCATGATCGAGCGTTAAACACATTGCTGGAGCAATTCCGCGGGTTGTCTGTCTGGCAGCCTACCACGACGGTAACTTCCCAGCCCCTCAGTAACCCGGCTTTTAGCGGCGCCGCCTCCCCGGCCACCCTGATTTCTTTGGAACCCCTCTTACCTCCCCCGGAACGCTTCGATGGAGAATCGGGAACCTGTCAGGCGTTTCTCGCTCAGTGTTCCCTCATCATCGAGCTGCAGCCCTCCTCAGTCTTGCAGCCTTGGACCACTCTAAGACAGCGTACCTCATCACGCTGATGTCAGGGAGGGCTCTTGCCTGGGCCACGGCAGTATGGGAACAACAGTTGGCCGTATGCTTCAGTCTGGAGGAGTTCGTGGCGGAGGTGAAGAACGTTTTCAATGCTCCATTGTTCGGGAGAAGACTCCCGCAGTGTGGCAGACTATGTGGTGGATTTCCACACGTTGGCAGCTGAGAGTGCCTGGAACRCGGAAGCGCTGTTCGACATATTCCTACACAGAGTATTGGAGGAAGTAAAGGACAAGCTTGCAGCTCGGGAACTACCGACGGATCTCYACTTGCCCATCGCCTTGACCATTCGGGATCGATGGGCGACRACGGGAGCGAAGGAAGGAGATTTCACTCGCCCGCCCAAGGCTTCCACCTCGCCTCCGAGACGTCCTCGAGGCTACCCGAGTTCCCCCGAGAGTCTCCGAAGTCTTCCAATTCACCTCTTTCCGAGCTGATGCAACTAGGCAGAGCTAAGCTGTCCCCAGCCGAATGGCTATACAGGCTTCACGCGAAGAGTTGCCTGTATTGCGGGACTACTGGTCATTTCGTGGCCACRTGTCCACTAAAAGACCAGGCTCACCGGTAGGAGTGAGTACTCTGGTGGGCCATACAGAGAACTTTTTCTCTCCCCTTACTCACACCCCTTTTCATGCCACCTTGCTGTGGGGGAACCAGTCAAAATCTCTCGGGGTACTCATCGACTCCGGTACCGATGACAGCTTTATGTACACTACCCTGGCGTCCGAGCTGGGCATCCACACTCAGCCCCTCTCCATTCGCATGGACGTTAGAGCGCTGGACGGGCGCTTTATAGGCCGGGTCACCCACAATACCACCCCTATCAACATACGTGTGTCAGGGAACCACAGCGAGACGATCCAATTCCTGCTTATTAAGTCTCCTCAGGTTCCCGTGGTATTGGGATTCTCTTGGCTCCATCGACACAATCCCCTTATTGACTGGTCTGCTGGTGCCATCATGGGCTGATGCCCGTTCTGCCACGCTCATTGCCTGAAGTCAGCACAGCCTGCTTCGGGACATCTACCTGGGGGCTCGGAAGTTGCCCCAGACCTCTCCACCATTCCCACGYAGTACCAGGACCTCCTGGAGGTGTTCAGTAAGGCCCGGGCCACTTCGCTTCCACTYCAGGATGTATTTTCTCCCAGGCACCACTCCGCCCCGGGGACGACTYTACTCTCTGTCGGGTCCGGAGACCAAGGCTATGGAGACCTACACTGAGGACRCCCTAACCGCAGGGTTCATACGTCCTTCTGCCTCCATTGCAGGTGCAGGGTTCTGCACCCGTGCATCGACTACCGGGGCCTCAACYACATCACTACCCMCTACCACTCATCTCCTCGGCGCCACCGTGTTCTCCAAGCTGGACCTACGGAACGCCTACCACCTGGTGTGGATATGGGAAAGGGACAAGTGGACGACTGCCTTCAACACGGCCAGCGGTCACTACGAGTATCTGGTCATGCCATTTGGCCTTACCAATGCCCCTGATGTGTTGATCAGGTGCCTCCTGGAGAACCAGCTTTTTGTGAAAGCAGAGAAGTGCTAATTATATCGCTCCACCATCCCCTTCCTGGGTTACACATTGCTGCAGGTAGTGTACAGGTGGAACCCGGGAAGGTGAGAGRGGTGTGGATTGGCCCCAGCCTACATCCAGAGCGCAACTGCAACGTTTCCTGGGATTCGCCAACTTTTATCGCCTCTTTATCCGGGGTTACAGCACCCTGGCTTGCCCCCTGTCTGCACTCAACTCTCCCAAGTTTCCATTCACAAGGTCCCCAGCTGCTGACCAGGCGTTCTGCGATCTCAAACACCGTTTCACCACAGCTGCCATCTTGGTTCATCCTGACCCGTCCCGCCAGTTCGTGGTGGAGGCCGATGCTTCAGATGTCGGAGTGGGGGCTGTCCTGTRCCAGTATTCTGCCCTGGATCTGAAGTTACATTCCTGCGCATTCTTCTCCCATCGCCTCAACACCACAGAGAGGAACTACGATGTGGGGAATCGTGAGCTTCTCGCGGTGAAGATGGCGTTGGAGGAGTGGAGGCACTGGCTGGAGGTGGCGGAACATCCGTTCATTGCGTGGACAGACCACAAGAACCTGGAATATCTCTGCACCGCCAAGCGTCTCAATTCCAGATAAGCTAGGTGGGCCCTGATGTTCACCCAGTTCAACTTCTCCCTCTAATACCGACTGGGATRCAAGAATGTCAAGCCAGATGCGCTGTCACGCCGCTATAGCCACGCAGCTACATCCCCGGAACCCGAGACCATCCTTCCCACTTCGTGCCTGGCGACAGCACTCAGCTGGGGAATAGGGAAGCAGATTCGTGAGGCGCAGCCTTCCCAGCCGAACCCCGAAGGGGGGCCCAGATATTTGTTCCTGACGCTGTCCGCTCCTCAGTCCTGGAGTGGGCCCACACCTCCAAGCTTGAGTAGGTGTGTCCAAACTTTGGGCTGGTACTGTATGTAATTGAATATGTATTTAAGTTAAAATAAATAGGGACCATAATGGAAATAAGTCCCCGACTTTATTGTGCAATCGTGGTCACTTTAAAAAATCTTTATGTACATGTCTTTTTTTTACTGACATATAAAATCAATCAATCCAAACTGTGCAGCGGCCAATTGATGAATGGAAGTTGTTACAAAACACCAAAAAGTTTAATGACATTCGGAGATTGTCAAACCAAGCCTTTGATACTGGGTAAGRCTACAAGGTACAATGGTTCGTTGCCGCGTACTGCAGCACACCTTGCGTGGTGCTGCAGAATTCTATGGCACGTTATTTAAGTYCCAACCACTGGTACCATTAATGCTAGTTCATGCTAGTTTGACCACCAGAGGGAATCTTTGAGAAGCATTTGATAGCCTTCAATAGTGGCTGTACTAGAMAATGTAAAACCTTTTTCTGTAAGAACATAGTATATGGGATTGATTTTAAGAAATTTTGCTTGATTAATATTATGGTGTTTCTATTCCAAGAAAAYCYAAAACCCTCTGGGTTTCCGTTAGGATGGAACGGAAAATATGGCGCTGTACAATGTGACGGTCGGGAGTAGGCTACAGTGCTGGGCTATTTAGCTAAAAAAATCTCTCTCCACGGTCCACGCACAACAGTGTTGTGCGTGGACCGTGGGAGACCAGGTTTCATTTACCCGACGGGGAGGGAGGATTAGGCTGTCCTTGTAAATAAGWATTTGTTCTTAACTGACTTGCCTAGTTAAATAAAGGTTACACTAACAGGCTGACTACACCGCGTGCGCGAGCGTTGCAAAATACATTTTGAAATCTATATTATTAAATTATTGCACCCACACTGCTCACGCGCGCCAACGAGCGTCTGTGTTGCCATGGGCTAAAATAGAAATCAGTTCTATTTGTGACGCAGTTCGCGTTGCAAGTCCTGCCTCTCCCATCTCCTCATCGGTTTATAGAAGCAGGTACCCACATGCCATCTCCTCATTGGTTATACCCACGTGGGTGACTGAAAGACGAACGAGGTCGGTGGCGGTAATGCACCTAATTTATGAAAGTTGCCAATTGCAATATAAAGTCCAGAGAAGAAAAAGCCTGGAAGGAGGAGAGATGACTAGAAACGATTRGGTTGACCATTTTATGTGTGGATTAYTTGTCGGAGTAGAGGACCTTGTGCATTGCAGGTAAAATAACAACTCAATGTTTATATCCCAGGACAAATTAGCTAGCAACAGCAAGCAATCTAAATAGGACAAATTAGCTAGCAAGTGCAAGCTAGCTAGCTAAATTGCCATAAATGTTTAATGCTTTTCGACCTGTCGCCAAATTAATGTAATTGGTTCAGAGTTTGTTTTGATATTTTAACCTGCGTGTCGTGATCGCGTTCGGTGTGGGGGGACAAAATACATTTATGCTCGATGGCGCACAATGGRGCACACGCGCAGCCGGCTTGGGTTCCGTGTAAGAGCAWAACCTTTCTACACCATAATAATAGTCTAACCAATACCCAAACGGAAATTAAGTGAAAATAAAAATCTCATTGATTGATCAAGACCAGTCCCCTTGCTTGTCTCAGAGCAGCGCGAAATAYTTGTATGCTTCAAATCCTATTGCTTCTAACTTCAATATGCTCTTTAAATAAATAAGACCTACACCACTTTTAACAGCACATTACTCAACACCAGTGAGACTCATAAAAAGCCGCCTTATGGGTCTCTCGGTTGCGGCCGGCACGGATATCTGTAGCAACACATTTTGCATTGGGATGCGGTGACTTAGACAGCTGCGCCACTGGGGAGGCCCCATCCACAAAGTATCAAAATACAGAGAGGTGTTGGTAAAGGTATATTGTCCTGCTAATAGCCCATAATGGGCTGTTATAATACTGTACATGGTGTCCAGGTCAGGATAWCCAAAATCTTTATTTATTAAAGACTATCAGAAAGAATATTGGTACTTATTTATTTTGATACAAAGCCATGAATGAGTGAGTCACTCAGCTTTATGTTGGTGCCGCTATATGACCGTGCCATCAACTTGATAATATATAACGATATTTATTTAATCACATTCACAATAAGTTGGATTTGGCCCATTCCTCCTAACAGAGCTGCTGTAACTAAGTCAGGTTTGTAGGCCTCCTTGCTCGCACACYCTTGTTCAGTTCTGCCCACAAATTTTCTATAGGATTGAGGTCAGGGCTTTGTGATGGCCACTCCAATACCTTGACTTTGTTGTCCTTAAGCCATTTCMGCTTGAAATGCCCCTTGCCTCAAATATCCTGTTTTGTCATTTTAGTATTGTGCACAAGCTGCTAGACAGAAATGGTAGGCATACAAGCAAAATATCTAGCCTATGTAGAGCATTGTTTCCCAACTCCAGCCCTCAACCAGGCTAAGTTTTCCCAACTCTAGCCCTCAACCAGGCTAAGTTATATTCTTCAGTAATCAATGGGTATATGTCATGGAGAATTTTTTTTATGTAGTAATGACAGATTTTAAAGACATTAGAGCCTTGTCTAGTTTGATCTCCCAGATTAGTTTGGGGGTTTCAACAAGGTACGCTTTGGGGGTGACTACTACTATAGGTCACATTTAGCCAAATCAGGCCATCCATAACGGCACAATCATCTAGCTCATTTTGGTTTTGCATTGTCTTACTCTTTTATGGGCCCTGACACATGTTTGCTGATACTACGGCCAGCTGTTGACGCACACAGGTGATCCACTAACTAACGTTATTCGTGTAACCCACCATTTTCCATGGCTTCCCAGAGACTGTTCCCATCCTAGTGGGCAAGCAACCTAAAAGGTGCCGCAAGAGATGATGAGGATAGGCTACACCTCAAGACAGGCAACGCACTGTGGGGTTGATGGTATGGAATTGATGGCTTTGTCACTAGGCTACAGGGAGATGTCATTGTGGTGGGAAAACTACCCAGTTGTCATACTTGAGTAAAAGAAAAGATACCTTAATAGAAAATGACTCAAMTAAAAGTGAAAGTCATCCACTAAAATTCTACTTGAGTAAAAGTCTAAAAGTATATGGTTTTAAATATACTTAAGTATCAAAAGTAAAATGTAATTGCTAATAAATACTTAAGTATCAACAGTAAAAGTATAAACCATTTCAAATTCCTTATATTAAGCAAACCAGAAGGCACCAATTTCTCTTTTTTGTTTAAAGTTACAGATAGCCAGGGGCACACTCCAACAGTGAGTCCAACACTTACAGATAGCCAGGGGCACACTCCAACAGTGAGTCCAACAGGTCAGAGGCAGTAGGGATGACCAGGAATGTTCTTTAGATAAGTGTGTGAATTAGACCATTTTCCTGTCCTGCTAAGCATGCAAAATGTAACGAGTACTTTTGGGTGTCAGGGAAAATGTATGGAGTAGAAAGTACATCATTTTCTTCAGGAATGTAGTGAAGTAAAAGTAAAAACTGTCAATAATATAAATAGTAAAGTAAAGTACAGATACCTCAAAAAACTACTTAAGTAGTACTTTCAGGAATTTATACTTAAGTACTTTACACCACTGGATGTCAGTCCCCGTTGCCAATGACTAAAATTCTCAACGAAGCGCACTGGAAATGCGACTGGTGTTAAATTGCCTACCAAGGTGGGATTCACACCGCCTATGTAAAACGAGTCATTGAGAAATGTTTTATTACTATTATACCTATTGTTATTCACAGACATGACAATCAGAAAATCATAGAATAGGGCTATGATAGTAACACTTGCCTGTTCACCGAGGTCGATGGCTATGTTAGTGATAGCGAGAGGAACCAGGAATCGGATGAGCGGGAAGTAGGGTGTTAGAGATGGGAATTTCACCATAATATCAGCGGGTAGATGACAGCAAAACCAGCATCAGCTGCTTACAGAACTAAGAGGGGATGAAAAACGCTAGTCGCCGTGACCACCCGATGTTCTCGGTCTTTTCTAGGAGAAATCCTAAAATATCAGGTCCGTCCCTGCCTCCTACACAACAACAGCATCAACAACAATGATCTAACGCAGTGGCGAAGAGGAGGTTCACCAGAAATTTCTGTTGACGGACTCTCCATTGTTCATCCATCAGGAGAGGGAAAAAAATAAAACAWTAAATWAACYTGCTGCTGTTCCGCCCACAACTTCTCCCTTTGGCAAATTATATTGAGCCCAATATGGAAACGGTTTGGAGACCGCGGTATCGCTGCAGCCCAGCAAAGCCGCTATTCTGTTGATGGTCCCATGGTTAACTGTACTTTAATCATCACCATCCTTCAGCACGTGGGGGTCGCCACATAAATAACACTCCTCTTCTGGACGTCACCAGTTGCGCACCGAAAACCATACACTAGCCTGGACAAGTAAACTACTCGACCAATGTAAAATTAGTTTTGTATTGGATATTCGGGACATTAGATTTTCTCTCGTCAAAAGCTATTGAACCAAGCATGCCATGACTATGAAGATGGTGTATTCTGAATCAGGGGTGGATGGAGAAAAAGCCACACCTTTTWAATTTTTATAATATGATTTCGTTTTTGAATCTTCAATTTCTCTTAGACAAAGTGTGCCATGACTATCAAAAGSATATATTCAGAATCAGGGGAAGATTAACAAAAATCCAACTCTTTATTTTCCTTGAAATATTGAAAGCAAAAAAAATGTATATAATAACATTCCCAAAAATAAAACCTGTGGATTTTTGTCCATCATCCCTGATTCAGAATATGCCATCTTCATAGTCATGGCACGAGAGAACCAAATATCCAATATAAACTAATTTTACCTAATTAATAACATGGTGACAAGTGGTCTTTTCAGACAGTGTCAGATACTAATAATCTGTTCAATGATATCTCTTGGCACGTGCACTGCTCAGTCCAAAGTGTACATTTGTAGAACGTGCCCATCTCGCTCTCTCATATTTCAAGTCGAATGAGTCACTTACTGTATGTAGATGATTGCACCAAATCATGGGCACACAAGAAACTCCTTATTCAATTCCATGCAATATCCAATGCAATAGTGACATACAAGTCCACAGGCTTTAGTCATAGCCTAGGCTACTAGTACATGCTGAATCAGAGCCGCAAGGTTTGTCTTTCTTCAATTACAGTGCCTTCAGATACGTATTCTCACACCTTGACCTTTCCACATTGGTTGTGTTACGGTCTGAATGTCACTGGCATACAGGTATACAGGTATATGACTACCTCATCGCTGTACCCCATACACACAGTACAATTATCTGTAAGGTCCCTCAGTCATGCAGTGAATTTCAAACACAGATTCAACCACAAAGACCTAGAGGTTTTCCAATGCCTTGCAAAGAAGGGCACATATTGGTAGATGGGTAAAAAATAAAAGGCAGACACTGAATATGCCTTTGAGTATGGTGAAGTTATTAATTCCATTTTGGATGGTGTATCAATACACCCAGTCACTACAAAGATACAGGCGTCCTTCCTAACTCATTTGCCGGAGAGGAGGGAAACCACTCAGGGATTTTACCATGAGGCCAATGATGAATTTAAACAGTTACAGAGTTTAATTGCTGTGATAGGAGAAAACTGAGGATGGATGTCACYACTCCGACCGAAGCAGGCTCCCCTTCCCGTTCGGGTGGCGCTCGGTGGTCGTCGTCACCGGCCTACTATCAGCTGCCACTGATTCTTTTCTCCCCCTCCTTATGTGTTTATTGATTACACCTGTTTTGAGTTTGTTGTAATTAGTTGGGCTTTATTACTCAGCCGGCCCGCCCGTTTCTTTGTGCGGGATTGATTATTGTAAGCCAGGTGTTTGTTTCAGACGTACGTGTTGGTTTATGTTCGTGTATTAGTGCTGGACTGTTTTCGTTCCCCGTGTCTGGGGGCAGTTTATTTTGAGCACCCAGTGTTTAGTGGGTTGGCCGTGGTTCACCGTGAATGCATTAAAAGAGCATTATATTGAACTCTCTGTTTTCCTGTGCCTGACTTCACACTCCCGACACCCAGTACCTTACAATGGATCAACAACATTGTAGTTACTACGCAATACTAACCTAAATGACAGAGTGAAACGAAGGAAGCCTTTACAGAATAAAAATATTCCAAAACATGCATCCTGTTTGCAATAAGGCACAAAAGTAAAACTGCAAAACATGTGACAAAGAAATRAACTTTATGTCCTGAATACAAAGCATTATGTTTAGGGCAAATCCAACTCAACACATCACTGAGTACCACTTGAATTTGCAAGCATGGTGGTCATCATCGGCAAGGACTATGGAGATTTTTAGGAAGAAAAMAAACGGAATAGAGCTAAGCACAGAAAAAATCCTAGAGGCAAACCTYGTTCAGTCTGTTTTCCACCAGACACTGGGAGACAATTCAACTTTCACCAGGACAATAACRTAAAACACAAGGCCAAAAATATACTGGAGTTGCTTACCAAGATGACAGTGAACGTTCCTGAGTGGCCTAGTTCTAGTTTTGACTTAAARTGGCTTGAACATATATGGCAAGACTTGAAAATGGCTGTCTAGCAATGATCAACAACCAACTTGACAGAGCTGGAAGAATTTTTTAAATAACGTTTAAATATTGTACAGTCCAGGTGTGCAAAGCTCTTAGAGACTTACCCAGAAAGAGTCTCAGCTGTAATCATTGCCAACAGTGATTCTAGCATGTATTGACATGTGTGAATACTTGTGTAAATTAGATATTTCTGTATTTAATTTTCAAGTAATTAGTAAACATGTCTAAAATCATGTTCTATGCGTTAACAATACAATTTCCAGGTGCAGGTTTCAATGCCAGCCACTTCACCTCAGTCTGCAAATACATTGTCATTAGGGAGACATACAATATTTACAAATCCTCTTCATGTCAAAATCCATCCTGGTAGTTTAGTTCCCTATCTAGTTGACAACAGGTAAAGCCGCGGGCATTATAATAAAGATAACGCTCAATTATTTATTCAATCGTTTGTTTGAAAATTGACTGATACAATAAAAAAATGTACCCACTGAATTAACAGATGTCAGTATGCATTGCACCATAAGGGGCCCGAGACAGCTAGCCTACATAAGTAAGGAGAGTTCAACTGCAGATAAATAAACTGTTTCTCCACATTGTAGTTGGAATAATAGCCTACTACAATATAGCATCGCTGACTCCAAGTTTTACTTCTGACATTTAATGCATAATATAAATAGGCGAAAGAGTTGCCTCAGTCTGTGGGGAGGGAGAAGTTAACAAATTAATGCATGAATGAATGTCTTTAGTGTTAGCTGGACTACTGACATTGCTACACTGTGTATTTACATGATAAGTCAAAAATATGTGGACCGTGTTGTATGCATCTGCCCCAGTTACCGGGTTCCTGACCTAATAGCAAGCAAGCTTGCTGAGATGACACAAACAAATGTATGTAGGCTACTTAACCTACTACAAACTCAGGTGATTGTTTGTTGGAACACTATAGTTAAATGTGAAAGTGACTCAATCTAAGATCAGTACTTGCATTTGGAGTCTATGCATTTAAGAGGGGTCACACTTCCCTCGCCCCACCCCTCAGCTTTATACCAAAATAAGTGGTGTTGCCGTTTTTCTTGTTAGAACAGACTGTAGCTTTAATGCTAATTGGTAAATGAATAACTGATTAATTGACCTTACTGAATGATAATCTACGTATATTCATGTTTATCGATCTATCAACAGTGCATAGCCTCATTCTGTGGAGAGGGAGGGAGACATAAACAAAGGGAAGGACCTAAATGAATGCAAAATGTACTGAGCTGAAATACAGTTGGGCTGATTAAATGTTTTCTCTGTGCTGCAGCACAGGATAAAAAGCATGTACTGCAAAGTAGATATAACTGTGTAATCTGGGTCAATGTGCTGCGCTTCAGTTTAGCTTCCTCCCCTATCTGACTGACGCATATTGGGCTCAAACCAGTGATCCTCTGCTTCGCAACACACTTGACCGCCCTCCTTGACAATGTGCAAACCGATTGAGCCATACAAAAGTTATACGTCTTGGATGGCTCCATCGGCAACATTTCAAACTAGCTGTGGAGTGAGTTTACGAAAAAAATGAATTCACTTATTGTTAGACAAATGCAAAACAACTTGCCGCTTGGCATCACCCTGGTTGTGAGAGAGTTTGGCTGCGTTTACACAGGCAGCCGATTCCAATCATTTACCAATTATTTCCATGACTGATATCTGATATTTTTCGTAATGTGTAAGCAGCAAAAAAACACATGGAATCTGATCTCGAATTCGGATTTATAGCACATCCATACTGTACTGACACATATTTGATTATTTGGTTAATTTTATAGAAAGCCTTCTATATTTCAACTTGTTTTTTATAGCATGGTATAATGGTCCCCTGTTAACCGCAATGTGTGCCGTGTTACCTGTGATACATGTTCAGAATTTGTCCTTTGTTACAACATTCCAGGAACATGGAACATTCCGTCTAATTATCTGCATACTGTATCTCTGCTACCATAACTCTACAACTACAACAAAAAACATCGAACTCTTCCTGGTGCAAACTCAGGTACTATTTGTTGGAACACTATAGTTAAATATAAACGTGAGATGTACTCGGTCTAACATTGACCTTGATGCAGGAATGAATATAATTTACAGTCATTTTTGAACTAAATTAAAAACAGTAAGTACCGATGACAATGTATATTCTTACTGCACTGTACTGTACAGTGAAGTACAGTGCAGTAAGGGTGTATAGGCAGTTAAACGGCAGCTTACTATAATTACTGGCGGGGGGGGCGGATAGTTGCAGTGTAGATGTTCAATTTAAAAATAATTCTGCAACATTGAAGGTCCCCAAGAACACAGTGGCCTCCCTCATTCTTAAATGGAAGAAGTTTGGAACCACCAAGACCCTTCCTAGAGCTGGCCACCTGTCCAAACTGTGCAATCGGGGGAGAAGGGCCCTGGTAAGGGAGGTGGCAAAGAAGCCGATGGTCACTCTGACAGAGCTCCAGGGTTCCTAAGGGAGATGGGAGAACCTTCCAGAAGGACAACCATCTCTGCAGCACTCCACCAATCAGGCCTTTATGGTAGAGTGGCCAGACGGAAGCCACTCCACAGTAAAAGGCACATGACAGCCACTTGGAAATTGCCAAAAGACACCTAAAGGCTCTCAGACCATGAGATACTCTTTGCATCACGTCTGGAGAAAACCTGGCGCCATCCCTATGGTGAAGCATGGTGGTGGCAGCATCATGCTGTGTGGTTGTTTTTCAGCGGTAGGGACTGGGAGACTAGTCAGGATCGAGGGAAAAATGAACAGAGCAAAGTACAGAGCGCTCAGACTGGGAAGAAGGTTCACCTTCCAACAGGACAACGACCCTAAGTACACAGACAAACAAAACAATTTGGGGGTGGCACACGGGGAGTGTGGCTGAGTCAGGTTGGAGACCTGAGCCAACTCCCCGAGCTTACCATGGCAAGCATGTGACTGGTCAGGTCCCGTGCTATGGGGTGATGCGCACTGTGTCTCGGTTGAGCATTCACAGGRCGGTGTGCTCGGTGCCAGCATCCCGCATTTGCCGGGTGGAAGTGGGCATCCAGCCAGAACGGGTTGTGCAAGCTCTGCGCTCGAGACCGCCAGTGCGTCTCCACGGCCCCGTGTATCCTGTGCCTCGGCCAAGGAAGAAGCCTCCTGTATGTCTCCCCAGCCTGGTGAGTCCTGTGCCTGCTCCCAGAGCCAGGCCTCCTGTGTGTCTCTCCACTCCAGAGACGGCCTCCAGCCCGGAGCCTCCAGAGACAGTCTCCAGCCCGGAGCCTCCAGAGTCGCCCTCCAGTCCGGACCCTGCAGCGACGCCCTCCAGTCCGGAGCCTCCAGTGTCGCCCTCCAGTCCGGAGCCTCCAGAGGCGCCCTTCAGACCGGAGCTTCCAGTGACGCTCTCCAGTCCGGAGCTTCCAGCGAAGCTCTCCTGTCCGGAGCCTCCAGTGTTGCCCTCCAGTCCGGAGCCTCCAGAGGCGCCCTTCAGTCCGGAGCTTCCAGCGACGCTCTCCAGTCCGGAGCCTCCAGTGTCGCCCTCCAGTCCGGAGCTTCCAGCGACGCCCTCCAGTCCGGAGCTCCCAACAAGGGTCCCCAGTCCGGGGCCTGCTACAAGGGTGCCCAGTCCGGCCCCCACTACGAGGGTCCCCAGTCCGGGGCCTGCTACAAGGGTGCCCAGTCCGGCCCCCACTTCGAGGGTCCCCAGTCCGGGGTCGGCGGCGAGGGTCCTCTCTCTAGAGGCGCCACCTAAGTGGGCCGAGCCAGAGCTGGAGCGGGGTCTACGTCCCTCACCAGAGCCGCCACCACGGAGAAATGCCCACCCAGACCCTTCCCTATGGGTTCAGGTTTTGCGGCCAGAGTCCGCACCTTTGGGGGGGGTACTGTCACGCCCTGACCGTAGAGAGATTTTTATGTCTCTATTTTGGTTTGGTCAGGGTGTGATTTGGGTGGGCATTCTATGTTCATTTTCTATGTTTTGTATTTCTTTGTGTTTGGCCGGGTGTGGTTCTCAATCAGAGGCAGCTGTCTATCGTTGTCTCTGATTGAGAACCATACTTAGGTAGCTTTTTCCAACATGGTTTTTGTGGGTAGTTATTTTCTGTTTAGTGTTTTGCACCTTACAGGACTGTTTCAGTTTCATTTATTCTCTTGTTATTTTGTTATAGTGTTCAGTTCAATAATTAAACATGAACACTTACCGAGAAAGAGGGGGTGGTCAACCGTGCCCGTAATTGATTTAGGCTTATCCAAAATAGTTTTTTGGGGGTATCAGGTTGATTGTGGAGTTCTGCACACTGCGAAATATATGGTAATTTAGACTAAGAATGCATTGAGAAGTTTACATACACCTTAGCGAAATACATTTAAACTCAGTTTTTCACAATTCCTGACATTTAATCCTAGTAAAAAGTGCACCAGTCCCTCCGGCAGCAAAGCACCCCCACAACATGATGCTGCCACCCCCGTGCTTCACAGTTGGGATGGTGTTCTMCGGCTTGCAATCCTCCCCCTTTTTCCTCCAAACATAACGATGGTCATTATGACCAAACAGTTCTATTTTTGTTTCATCAGACCAGAGGACATTTCTCCAAAAAGTACGATCTTTGTCCCCATGTGCAGTTGCAAACCGTAGTATGGCTTTTTTATGGCGGTTTTGGAGCAGTGGCTTCTTCCTTGCTGAGCGGCCTTTCAGGTTATGTTGATATAGGACACGTTTTACTGTGGATATAGATAATTTTGTACCTGTTTCCTCCAGCATCTTCACAAGGTCCTTTGCTGTTGCTCTGGGATTTATTTGCACTTTTCGCATCAAAGTATGTTCATCTCTAGGAGACAGAACGCGTCTCATTCCTGAGTGGTATGACGGCTGCGTGGTCCCATGGTGTTTATACGTGCGTACTATTGTTTGTACAGATGAATGTGGTACCTTCAGGCGTTTGGAATTTGCTCACAAGGATGAACCAGACTTGTGGAGGTCTACATTTGTTTTTCTAAGGTCTTGGCTGATTTCTTTTAATATCCTCATGATGTCAAGCAAAGAGGCACTGAGTTTGAAGGTAGGCCTTGAAATACATCCACAGGTACACTTCCAATTGACTCAAATGATGTCAATTAGCCTATCAGCAGCTTCTAAAGCTATGACATAATTTTCTGGAATTTTCCAAGCTGTTTAAAGGCACTAAACTTAGTGTATGTACACTTCTGACCCACTGGAATTGTGATYCAGTGAATTATAAGTGAAATAATCTCTCTGTAAACAATTGTTGGAAAAATGACTTGTGTCATGCACATAGTAGATGTCTTAACCGACTTGCCAAAATGATAGTTTTTTAACAATACATTTGTGGAGTGGTTGAAAAACGAGTTTTAATGACTCCAACCTAAGTGTATGTAAACTTCCGACTTCGACTGTATCTGTCATTCCCACAAGTGATGAAAATAGTTAATGCTGGGAATTTAAGAGGAATATAGTGTTTGTAAATATACATTCTAACTGTGGATGTATGCTAATTTGAGAGTCTTGAATTTTAGTGATAGACTCAACGTGGAGCACTGAAGACTGTCCTTCTAAACGTGGAGCATTGTCATTCTAAATTTGGGTTGTATAACATTGCTAGTATTATTTTCTTTTTTAACCATGTTATCAGAATTATAATTTTAAAGCGCATCAATACCTATTGCTTTCTGGATGATACAGTACAATTGAGCATGTTTTAGTATGTTAATAACTATATATGGAATGATTTATATGCAAATATATTTGTAACAGGAGGCCACATCACTGGAAGGGAAGTTCGCTGTAGTAGTAGCATCACATCTCCTGCAGAGGGTGCCAAATGATAGGTGACCATTGCTGTACATTCAGACCCCAGGGTGAGGGTAGGTAACTTGACTATTGTAGTGGAACATCTGAAAATGCTTAGCGGTGATCTCGCAAACGAACACCAACCAGACAACGATTGGAATCCGTTTGGATGGGTTCAGTCATTATTTGGTGTTAAGGGAGCTACAATAGCTTAGTTATCTTTTGATGCTTATTATAACTRGTGTTAAGAAATTGTGCAGCAAAGCCGTTGAGACTTACCATGCCATTCCTGACCCCTGAAGGAGATGACTTAGAACCCCATTTACCTGATTTATTTCCTATGTCTGATTACATGTCTGATGAAGATGAGGATTATACACAGCACCAAGGTAAAAACATTGAGTTAAAATGGTGCAGCATGTCCATAGGCCATGTTCATGGCGGGGGTTATGTGAATGGTGCTCCCAAGGTAGAGAGGGTCTACTGTCATGGTGACCCTGTGGCAATATGGACAGTCTCAACGAAGCAATTGCCTTGTGTGGTGATAAAGTATGTACGGATGTTTCATTCATACTTCCTTTCCGCCTTCTGAGAATGAATTGCACTATGTGAAGGTTTGAAACTCAATGACAACAGAGGTATTTTACGATTGCAATGTACTTGGCCAGTTTTGTTGCTTATTTAATCAGATCAACAGTTTTCAGCCGTGCTAACATAATTACAAAATGATTTTCTAATGATCAATTAGCCTTTTAAAATGATAAACTTGGATTAGCTAACACAATGTGCCATTGGAACACAGGAGTGATGGTTGCTGATAATGGGCCTCTGTACGCCTATGTAGATATTCCATAAAAAATCAGCCGTTTCCAGCTACAACAGTCACTTACAACATTAACAATGTCTACACTGTATTTCTGATCAATTTGATGATATTGTAATGGACAAAAAATGTGCTTTTCTTTCAAAAACAAGGACATTTCTAAGTGACCCCAAACTTTTGAATGGTAGTGTATGTGGAAAATGTTCTAATCTGCTCCTACAACCCAAGACATAAACTCCTGCCAGAATGCATGTAATGCACTCAGAAATGTCACATCGCTGTTGGAGATGCAAAACGCACAAAGGAACCCTGTTACATATGCTGTGGATCTGTGACAAAGTTACACCATTGTGGGATAATGTACAGAATGTGCTATCATTTCATTGTGTCTAGGAATTTATATCCATTCATCTCCATGATAATGTCTGTATGGGGAATATTGTTGATCAATATCAGAGAATGTTTTGTAATCTAGGTCTAATTGCGGGTCGGGGGTCTCTGACTTTCCTAGTTCCGACTGGTGCGTAAGAGCAGCTTTTTTCTGAGGCAGAAGTTATTGTATGTGTTCTATAGTGGATTTATATTTTTTATATATTTTTACTTTAATATTTTTGTTTACAAAAATGTTACTCCAAAAAAATATAAAAGGCGAAAGACTTGGGGGTATCATTCTGAGCCCTGTTTCAACCTGTTATGGCTGCAGGGGGCGTATTGGAAAAACTGGAAAATATGTGCCAATTTTCAAACGGCCTCTTAATCAATTTTTGCTCTTACAATATGCATATTAATATTAATATTGGATAGAAAACAATCTCTAGTTTCTAAAWCCGTTCTAATTTTTTCTCTGAGTGGTACAGAAGTCATTTGGCAGCACTTTCCCTGACCAAGAAGTAGAATGTCAGAAATCTATGCTCGCTTCAACGTTATGCCTATACATGGTCATTATGACGTATCTATAATGAGACCATATCATCGTAATGTTGTTTTTTTCAATATAGTTTAATCAGATTATTTGAATTTTTTTCGGTAGTTTTGCCGTGTTTCGTCTGTTCGAGTCTCTGACTTTTTAACGTTGGACAAATCCGTGCCAGTCGACCAGTGCCAATGCTAAGTGAGAAGGGAAAGTTGCCATCCTGACCTCGAAACAACGACTCATCTGGACACAAGGACACCCCTGATCAATCAATCTCTGATGAAAGTCAGCAAAATGTAAGACCAAATTTATAATGTATTTCATTATATCGTCGTGCATGTCAAACTGTCGTGCGCGCCCAAAGGGTGTCTGGCTAATGTGGCTCTAGTTATAGCGCTACATTTTGTTTTCGCTGTAAAACATTTATATAAAGCGAGAAGAATATTGTCTGGAGATCAAAGAATCCGTGTTTCAATTGCTGCCACAGTAATGTCATGTCTACAGATACTGTTTATGAGGAGTAATTAGGTATTTTGATGTTGGTGTCTGTAAATGTTATGGCTCTTTCGTGCAATTTTCTGAGTTGTAGAATGAATGAATTATGATTTATACCATTAATATGCACATTTTCAAAAAAAAACATATGCTATACTCATAAAATATGTTATCAGACTCTCATCTATTGAAGTTGTTTTGGTTAGTGGCTATATATAATCTTTATTGGCGAATTAGTGATAGTGGTGATGGAGGTAAAAAATGATGGTGTTAGAAAAGTGCTCTCTTTTGCTGACGTGGTTAGCTAATAGATTTACATATTTTGTCTTCCTTGTAAAACATTTTAAAAATCGGACATGTGTGTGATTGATCACAAGATGTCTACCTTTCATATGCTGTATTGGACCTGTTAAATGTGTGAAAGTTAAATATTAACAAACTAGATTTGAATTTCGCGCCCTGCACTTCGAGCTGGATGTTTGTCATAAGTGTACCTGTGTTCGGGATTGCAGCCCATTAAATCATCTTCAGGCTGAGTTTATTGTTAGAACCTTCGTAGGAGCATCGTGAAATATTGAGCTGTTCCCAAAATGATCGTTACTAACTACACTTGAAAACGCTAGTAATCTAATGCCCATTTACATCGTGAGTATTTCATCGGCGTATGTCAGTTGACGGAGTCTTATCCCGACTCACACCCCACTACACTGTGTAGTGTTTGTAACGTCAGAGATCACATTTATTTTTGGAGGTGGTGCAAAATATGACCTTTTTCACTGAAGACAGGATAAATTAATTGTTTCAGGTGATTATATATTTGTTTAGTTACTCTTTCCTAACTTGTTTCTCTAACTTTATAGCAAGCTAAGCTAGCTTGTGGCTGCAGAGCAGCTAGCTAGGCTAAGCTAAGCTAGGCCTAGGTTGAAGATACCACTGAGCTAGTGACCTCCACAAATAATTATCAAAAGCAAACTCTCATTACCATCACAATAACGTACGTATGGAATGAGGCAACAGTCATATATAATATTGTAATGACCCTTGGTTTATATTTATACTCTGCGCTGGAGCATGCTTTGCGGCACAGTGCAGATAGCGCGCCGGACCTCGGGCTAGGAGGTCGAGGTTCGAGACCTGCTGCCCTGCCCGAGGTCCGGCGCGCTATCGACTGTGCCGCAAAAGCATGCTCCAGCGGCAGAGTCGATTTCCGCGCTTATAAACCCAGGGTCATTACACTATAATTGGCTTAACAGACAATGTGTATTATTTAACTTTACTCTTAAAAAAGTACTCACTTATAGGAATGGGTAATTGTTTACAAGTTGCTAATTATCCTATAAAGTCAACACCGAAAACCACATAATATGAAAATTCTGTAGTTTGGTAACTTCCTGTTCTTCGCTGGACTCTGGCTGGACTAAAGACGATTTAAGGTTAGAAAGGGGGCGTGGTAATCACACTCCGTTGTGGACATCCCCATTGAAATGCATGACAACCGGCGCAACTTAACGGAGTGCTTATCTGTAATGTAATGTGAACAAAGCTTAACGCCTGCCTCAGACCACTCATAGTGGTGCGTCTCTAGCGTCACTTTATGGTCAGTCCTATCAAAGGATCCTTGGGATGTCCCTACCCTAAACCCTAACATTAACCCCTACCATTACATGACCGTCACTTTATACACAGAAGATCTGCGCTTAACATCCGAATCACATAACTTCAGAACAAAGTTGACTACAAATACAAAGTTGCCTATGGGCCAGTTGGAGTGGTAAAGTGAAAGCAACCGACAAGTCGAGGAGTGAAGTCGGGGAGGTGCATTTGTGATAGCCGAAAGTCAGACGCTAATGTGGTTTTCCAACAGCAAGGCTCAGATCAACATGCCATTGTTGCCATTGTTCATAAAGGTTTTTCTAGATACAGTTCAAAAATAAACATGGCTCCAATCCCCATATCACATATTCACAAACTGAAATCATGCAGTATGTGCATACATTATATAATCAGTGAGAGAGAGCATCAAATATTACATTCATTTATGCAAAATATAAACACAACAATTTCAAAGATTTTACTAAGTTAGAGTTCATATAAGAAAATCAGTCAATTCAAATCAATTCATTAGGCCCTAATCTATGGATTTCAAGTGACTGGGAATACAGATATGCATCTGTTGGTCACAGATACCTTTAAAAAAGTTAGGGAAATGGATCAGAAAACCAGTCAGTATCTGGTGTGACCAGCATTTTCCTCATGGAGCACGACACATCTCCTTCACATGGAGTTGATCGGCTGTTGATTGTGCAAATCCACAGTTTCATCAGCTGTCCGGGTTGCTGGTCTCAGACAATCCCGCGGGTAAAGATGTGAAGATGCGGAGGTCCTGGGCCGGCGTGGTTACACGTGGTCTGCGGTTTTGAGGCCGGTTGGACGTGCTGCCCAATTCTCTGAAACAACGTTGGAGGCAGCTTATGGTAGAGAAATTAACATTCAATWATGGTGGACATTCCTGCAGTCAGCAAGCCAATTGCACGCTCCCTCAKAACTTGATACATCTGTGGCATTGTGTTGTGTGACAAAACTGCACATTTTAGACTGGCCTTTTAATGTCCCCAGCACAAGGTGCACATGTGTAATGATGATGCTGTTTAATCAGCTTCTTGATATGCCACACCTGTCAGGTMGATGGATTATCTTGGCAAAGGAGAAATGCTCACTAACAGGAATACAAAAATAATTGGTGCACAACATTTTTGAGAAATAAGCTTTTTGTGCATATGAAACATTTCTGGGATCTTTAATTTCAGCTCACCAGCTCATGAAACATGGGACCAACACTTTACATGTTGCGTTTATATTTTTTTTGTATATACAGTATCAGTCAAAAATGTGGACACACCTACTCATTCAAGGGTTTTTCTTTATTTTTACTATTTTCTACATTGTAGAATAATAGTGAAGACATCAAAACGATGAAATAACACATATGGACWCATGTAGTAACCAAAAAAAGTGTTAAGCAAATCAAAATGCACTTTATATTTGAGATTCTTTAAAGTAGCCACTCTTTGCCTTGATGCCAACTTTGCACACTCTTGGCAACACTCACTCACACTCAGTCGACTGCAGTGAAAACTTCATGATCTTTGATCATATGATTTTTTTAAATAATTCAACACACTTTGAAAGGCGGTGACCGACTTGACAAAAATGATCAGCTCAAACGAGCCCAATATCTTTGCAATTGATACAAACAAGCAACTTATAAAAAGATGTTCCAAGTGAAAACTGAGATGACTGAATTTAATATAAATACAGTAGGTTATAGGTTTATTTCAAACATTTTGAAATACATTTGATATTCAATAAGTTGAGTTCTATTTTTGTCTGTAATTTGTCTCAATATATTTCAATGATGTGCCAAATCGGTGATTTAGTGCATTTTTATTGGGTAAACATTAGAATAATAATACACCTTAATATTTGCAGCCTTATTTCTCTAGGAGTTGATTTTCAATCCTATCAGTATCGACACATGCTCCAACGATGCACTGTTCTCTCTGCATGGTGTTTTGGGAAAAGCCTGTTACATCTTCGGCCGTTGTAGGAAAGATACATCTTTAAAACACTCATAAGACTAAATTCCATCGCTATCGGGAAACTGGGCACTGATGAACTTCTGGAATTCTCTCTGACCAGTATTCAGAGACACTCTTTTAACTCTAACTTTCCTCTTCAAAGCAGTTATAGACCACTTGTATTGCTGATCCAGAGAAAGGCCCATCTCTAGCACATCAAAGGYCAACCCCAAAGGCTGCACAATGGAGACATCTAATACAAGTAATAGCAAAACTGTATCTTGTAAGAAAAACTGGCCGGTTCCACCCTCCCATGCTGATCAGGGGACCAAAAGCCACTTTGGGTTCATCTCGTGGTTATCTGCCACTGGTATTGTTTCCAGATGCAAGAATGATTAGACACAATAAGGGTTTTTTGTTCTATTCCTCCAGGCGTCTCTATCTCAGTTACACCACCACATCTTATATTGGAATTCCAGGCTCTTCTCAGTTCACACAGACGAGAAAGTACTCATCAAAGCTATTTGATGCATAAACAGTATTATAACATAATCTTGTAATTTTTCTCTCAACATAGGCACAATATGAAGCTAGAGATGTTTATCACTCTCCTTTTCCTTTTTCTTCAGCTGTTTACTTCTTTTTTCTTTTTGTCTGTAAAGGCAACCTAAAAAGTAATAATAAAAACCTACTACTTTTTTTTACTTCACAATAGTCTGGAGTTGTAATTCATTGTAATCACATGTAAGTACATATTTGCTATATACAGATTGTATGTTCATTTTACTGCCATTTGCAGTATGCTGCAAATACTCAAACACATTTTTTTTTCAGTTTCAGTGCACCAAATAAAATGCAAACGGTCTCCTATACTAAAAGTAAATGCATGTATTCAGGACAATATAGATGCTGACATTGACCTGTGCCATCAAAATGGCTTTAAATCAAAGTTTATTTGTCACGTGCGCCGAATACAACAGGTGTAGACCTTACAGTGAAGGTATGTGTGTGTGTGTGTAGGTTAGTAAAGAATAAAACAACAGTAAAAAATATTTGAAAATAACAGTAGCAAGCCTATATACAGACCCCGGTTAGTCAGGCTCATTGAGGTAGTATGTACATGTAGGTATGGTTAAAGTGACGATGCATATATGATGAACAGAGAGTAGCAGTAGCGTAAAAAGAGGGGTAGGCGGGTGGCGGGACACAATGCAGATAGCCCGGTTAGCCAATGTTGCTGGAGCACTGGTTGGTGGGCCATTGATGGTAGTATGTACATGAATGTATAGTTAAAGTGACTATGGATATATGATAAACAGAGAGTAGCATCAGCGTAAAAGAGGGGTTGGGGGGCAGCACAATGCAAATAGTCCGGGTAACCATTTGGTTACCTGTTCAGGAGTCTTATGGCTTGGGGGTAAAAACTGTTGAGAAGCTTTTTGTCCTAGACTTGGCACTCCGGTACCAAGGCTCTCAAAATATTTTTACATGTGTAAAAATATAGGGTATCGGTGTGCTTTAGGACCATGCGGATGCCTCAGAGCGGTTGGGTAGGCTGTTTGGCGGTTTTAGAGGACTGGTTTTAGTACCACTCGGACACACAGAGCATGCGGACAGGCGTGTAAAGGCAAGTGCTGCACGACTCCAGGATTTTTGAGTCGATCTCTTGCTCCTGTGGTTGGAGTCGTAGGAGTCGATTCTTTGCACGCCTCCCGAAACGTTGAAACGGATGCGACACACATACACACCATCTCATTGTAGCAGAGTCCTACTAGGAAGACTACATTTGCATTCCAGAGGACTGACATAAGCATGATTTGTATTTATTAGGGACTCCATGTCTAGACAATAATCAGGCTACTGATACCTTGTGCTTGGCTGCTAAACGTATAGGTCTTCCCATAATATTTAAATTGATGAAGTGTGATCATAATCATTCTTTTAGTGATCCGTCCATAGTATACGTCCTTCCTAATAACAATGCCCCACATCCTGCTGATTTGAGCTGCTGAACCGTATTTGCACATGGGGCTGTGTTTATGGATGAGAAAGTGACCTTGCCATTTCCAAAAAGTTTAGCGGGGATGCTGRTTTGCGATCTATCGCCTAGGACAGGGCTCTCCAACCCTGTTCGTCGAGAGCTACCATCCTGTAGGTTCTCCCCAACCCTAATCTAGCGCATTGGATTCAATAATTAGCTGTTTGATAAACTGAATCAAGTTAGTTACAACTGAGGTAGGAGCGAAAACCTACAGGAAGGTAGCTCTCCAGGAACAGGGTTGGAGAGCCCTGACCTAGGACAACAGCCAGCCAGGGTTTCCTATAGGCAAAACATTTTATTGGACATTTAGGCCTAATTAAACGGARGCATTTGGCGATGTTCAACTTGAAACATTACAATAAAAGATTGC
The DNA here is from genome assembly GCF_002910315.2 of Salvelinus sp. IW2-2015. Classification (NCBI taxonomy): domain Eukaryota; kingdom Metazoa; phylum Chordata; class Actinopteri; order Salmoniformes; family Salmonidae; genus Salvelinus; species Salvelinus sp. IW2-2015. Next base: position 4,815,733 of record NC_036871.1, read on the forward strand.
AGTCAGWGTGCAGTATTACTGCAGTATGCTGCAAATACTGCATCCAAAATAAAACWGTTTTTTCCCCCTGTCATTTTGCAGTATAACTGTAGATCAAATGCAGTATGCTGCAGTTATTCTGTAATTACTGTGTCCAAAATACCACAGTCGACAGCAGTTACTGCACTTTTACTGCAATTTCAAAACGCCAATCTTTTCTTGTAAGGGAATTCACTGGGATTATGAAGAATAGTTTTGCCATACTCATACTCAATATATACTTTAACATACTTTTAGTGAATTTACGACACAAAGCTAGATACCGATTACCAAGCTATTGCCTATGTGCACGGTTCTGGCTGTCTCTCTGCCTGCCCCGATCCTCTCTCTCCTTTGCCTGCTCCTCTTTCTCTTTTCTATTAAAAACGCTAGTGTGTGTTTGGTCTTTGGTCTGTTGTGTGGAGAATAGTTCAGCCTACTCATTGATAGCCCCTACTTTAGTGAACTTGCGTGAGACATTACAAGCCAAGAAATTGCGAAATACACCATTGCGATAGCCTATAGTTTACATATTTTGATTACCGATGCACGGTTCTGACTGTCTGCCTGGTGGCGGACATGCCTAGCTGTGCCCCTCCCATCTCTCTCAATTCAATTCAAGGGCGCTTTAGTTGGCATTTCCGGCTGGTTTTTTTCCGGGTGCTGTTTTCACCCGTGCTTGTGGCAACTGTTATTGTTCGCACATAGGTATTGTTACTTTGTGCTATTTCTTAAGTAAAGTGCGTTGTTCACTCATCTCTGCTCTCCTGCGCTTGACTTCATGCACCAGCTACACCCACCACCTGACACTCTGAAAAAAAAACAAGCTCAAATCATGACGTCAGTGATCTTCAGATCGGAGCTCTAGAAATTTGGGACGAGTTACGGACTTGGAATTCCGAGCGCGTTTTTATCAGAGTTCCCAGTCGTCTCAAACTGACTGAAATCTGAGATTTCCAGTTCAGAGTTTCCAGTTGTTTTTGAACGCGGCACAGAAGTCATGCTGGATTGACAGCATGGCCAATGTATTCAACCTTTTCTGGCTTATGGTGTTGCATGTTAATGTTTATCCTTTTAAGCTTGAGACCATTCAACTTAGACTTGTAGTTCACACCCTATCCACTGAATAGCAGGCTAMTGATTGCTTTGCAAAGCTTGCAGTTAGCRGTTGATTTTGAAATTTCCAACTTGTTGTGTAATGTTTTTGTCCAATGGGCAATAAGCACCGGTATGTTTTATCTATAAATTTATCTTCATATGAAAAGGCTTGAAAAGGATTTGCCAGTACAGTGGCTTGCGAAAGTATTCACCCCCCTTGGCATTTTTCCTATTTTGTTGCCTTACATCCCGGAGTTAAAATGGATTTTGGGGGGGGTTGTATCATTTAATTTACACACTTTGAAGATGCTAAATATTTTTTACTGTGAAACAAGCAAGAAATAAGACAAAAAAACMGAAAACTTGCATAACTATTCACCCCCCAAAGTCAATACTTTGTAGAGCCACCTTTTGCAGCAATTACAGCTGCAAGTCTRTTGGGGTATGTCTTGGCATATCTAGCTACTGCGATTTTTGCCCATTCTTCAAGGCAAAACTGCTCCAGCTTCTTCAAGTTGGATGGGTTCCACTGGTGTACAGCAATCTTTAAGTCCTACCACAGATTCTCAATTGGATTMAGGTCTGGGCTTTGACTAGTCCATTCCAAGACATTTAAATCTTTCCCCTTAAACCACTCAAGTGTTGCTTTAGCAGTATGCTTAGGGTCATTGTCCTGCTGGAAGGTGAACCTCCGCCCAGTCTCAAATCTCTGGAAGACTGAAACAGGTTTCCCTCAAGAATTTCCCTGTATTTAGCACCATCCATCATTCCTTCAATTCTGACCAGTTTCCCAGTCCCTGKCGATGAAAAACATCCCCATAGCATGATGCTGCCAGCAGCCTGCTTCACTGTGGAGATGGTGTTCTCGGGGTGATGAGAGGTGTTGGGTGTCACGGCCGTCGAAAGAAGTGGAGCAAAGTGCAGCGTGGTGAGCGTACATTCTCTTTTATTTTAGTAAATGTCGAACAACAAAACCAGAAATGAAGAAACAACCGTGAAGCTCACAGCGCTATAGTGCCACTAACAAAGATAACTACCCAACATCACAGGTGGGAAAAAGGGCTGCCTAAGTATGATTCCCAATCAGAGACAARGATAGACAGCTGTCCCTGATTGAGAACCATACCTGGCCAAAACATAGAAAACACAAATCATAGAAATAAAGAACATAGAATGCCCACCCAAATCACACCCTGACCAAACCAAATAGAGACATAAAAAGGCTCTCTACGGTCAGGGCGTGACATTGGATTTGCGCCAGACAAAGCGTTTTCCTTGATGGCCAAAAAGCTAKATTTTAGTCTTATCTGACCAGAGTACCTTCTTCCATATGTTTGGGGACCACATGCCTTTTGGCGAACACCAAACGTGTTTGCTTATTTTTTCTTTAAGTAATGGCTTTTTTCTGGCCACTCTTCCATAAAGCCCAGCTCTGTGGAGTGTACAGCTTAAAGTGGTRCTATGGACAGATACTCCAATCTCCGCTGTGGAGCTTTGCAGCTCCTTCAGGGTTATCTTTGGTCTCTTTGTTGCCTCTCTGATTAATCCCCTACTTGCCTGGTCCGTGCATTTTGGTGTGCGGCCCTCTCTTGGTAGGTTTGCTGTGGTGCCATATTCTTTRKATTTTTTTWATGGATTTATTGGTGCTCCGTGGTATGTTCAAAGTTTCTGATATTTTTTTATAACCCAACCCTGATCTGTACTTCTCCACAACTTTGTCCCTGACCTGTTTGGAMAGCTCCTTGGTCTTCATGGTGCCGCTTGCTTAGTGGTGTTGCAGACTCTGGGGCCTTTCAGAATAGYTCATGAGATCATGTAAKAGATCATGTGACACTTAGATTGCACACAGGTGGACTTTATTTAACTAATTATATGACTTCTGAAGGTAATTTGTTGGGCCWGATCTTATTTAGGGGCTTCATAGCAAAGAGGGTAAATAAATATGAACGCAGCACTTTTCCGTTTAAAAAWATAAAAAAWWAAAATTAAACAAGTCATTTCTTTCATTTCACTTCCCCAATTTGGACTATTTTGTGCATGTCCATTACATGAAATCCAAATAAAAATCTATTTAAATTACAGGTTGTAATGCAACAAAATAGGAAAAACGCTAAGGGGGATGAATACTTTTGCAAGGCACTGTAGATTGTCAACTTGATTCATGATGATGACTGCTTGTCTAGCTAAGATTTTGAAAGTATGATGTTGACATAATCATTTTATCTGTGGCCAATGACCTTGAGCCTTCTTGGATAGGCACTTCTAATGTAAATTTATGGCAGCACCCAATGGGCTTGAATATCCGAGCTCTCCCCGTTGATTTTGGGGTGATGTAGTGTCCCCATGAGTGACAGAACACTGAGCCAATCACGGCGCAACTAGAGAACATTACCAACCCCTACACTATGTATTTTGCGTTGGCTGCCCCAACACCACAGAAAGCACTGAGCTATGCTGAAACACCTGCATTTTGGAGCTGCCTTACTCAAGAAAGCAAAAAAAGAGACCATGTTTGTATATGGCTTTATTAAATCAATTATTCTTTTTTTTWAATTGCAAACTGATATGCGACACGGATTAATGCCAAAATAAAATGCAAAACAAGCAACAAATGTATTTTATATTTTAGCTAAACAGGTGGGGCTCAAAACAGGTGGCCACTTGACCCTGTTGCCTTATTTCATGACTAAACATGGGATCTGACTGTCACCCCGGCACATTTTGGATGGCGTGAAACCTACTTGGTGAAACCGGAGGTGATAGTACTGGGGTGGGGGCGATTAGTGAAATGCACAGGCTGCTCCTAGAAGAATCTAGGAGGGAGCCAGAAAAGCCAAGTGAGTGTGGGTCCAACTGACAATCAAGCATTAGGGAGCTGAGGTAATCAGATATAACATCCAAATGGGGGGCAGTGTACATTTGAGAGGCAGCAGTCCAAAATAGGGGGAGAAAAGACACCTCCTTGACCTCAGGAGACTTTCCAGAGATGTTAAGGGTTGGGATCCATTACAAAATAATAACTCAATGCAACGGTGGCCTTTTCAGTGCTTAGGTTGCAGTTTGTGCAGACGTGTAATACTTCTTCTGTAGCTTGAGAGGGCTAGCATTTCACTTAGAATGCAGCAATATGTTTTTCAGCTCTTAATGGAGATTCAAACTATTCTTACACTCTATGCATATGCATCCATTTTTTATTAAGTTTCAATGTCTTTAAAAGGACTTCTTTGAAAACTAGATATATTATGTATTTTTCATCCAACTTAATTAAAATATACTAGGAAATAAAWGAAAGAAAATCAAACAAAAACTGGGGCTTTATCTCAGAGGAAATAGATAAAACAGAAGAAAAAAAACTGCCATAAACAATCCCCCAAGGCCAATGTTTGTTTATTTTTTTAACTGTCAGTCTCAATCTGCAAAATGCATAATTTTGTTTAATAGAACAATACAATGAATAAACTGACCAGGTGAAAGCTATGATCCCCTTATCAGTGGCAACTTGTCTTCCAGGACCCATATTTCCACGGCTATATTCATGTATACAGAGGATAAAAAGTGCCTTCGGAAAGTATTCAGACACTGACTTTTTCCACATTTTGTTATGTTACAGCCTTATTCTAAAATGGATAACATTTTCAGAAATCTTCAGCAATCTACACACAATACCCCATAATGACAAAGCAAAAACAGTTTTCTTTACATTTTACAATTTTATAAAATATGAAAACAGATATACCTTATTTAAATAAGTATACAGACCCTTAGCAATGAGACTCAAAAATGAGCTCATGTGCATCCTGTTTCCATTGATAATCCTTGAGATGTTTCTACAACTTGATTGGAGTCCACCTGTGGTAAATTCAATTGATTGGACATGATTTCGAAAGGCACACACATGTCTATATAAGGTCTCACTTTTGACAGTGCATGTCAGAGCAAAAATCAAGCCATGAGGTCGAAGGAATTGAGTGCCGAGACAGGATTGTGTCATGGCACATATCTGGGAAAGGGTACGAAAACATTTATGCAGCATTGAAGYTCCCCAAGAACACAGTGGCCTCCATCATTCTTAAATGGAAGAAGTTTGAAACCACCAAGACTCTTCCTAGAGCTGGCCGCCCGGCCAAACTGACCAAACTGACCAAGAACCCAATGGTCACTCTAACAGAGCTCCAGAGTTCCTCTGTGGAGATGGGAGAACCTTCCAGAAGGACAACCATCTCTGCAGCGCTCCACCAATCAGGCTTTTATGGTAGAGTGGCTAGATGGAAGCCACTCCTCAGTTAAAGGCACATGACAGCCCGCTTGGAGTTTGCCAAAAGACACCTAAAGACTCTCAGACCATGAGAAACCAAATTCTCTGGTCTGATGAAACCAAGACTGAACTCTTTGGCTTGAATGCAAGCGTCACGTCTGGAGGAAGCCGGGCACTATCCCAACGGTGAAGCATGGTGGTGGCAGCATCATGCTGTGGGGATGTTTTTCAGCAGCAGGGACTAGGAGACTAGTCAGAATCGAGGCTAAGATMAATGGAGCAGAGAGATCCTTAATGAAAACCTGCTCCAGAGCACATGTAACCGATATGAAATGGCTAGCTAGTTAGCGGTGGTGCGCACTAATAGCGTTTCAATCAGTGACGTCACTCGCTCTGAGACCTGAAGTAGTTGTTCCCCTTGCTCTGCAAGGGCCGATGCTTTGTGGCGCAATGGGTAACGATGCTTTGTGGGTGTCAGTTGTTGATGTGTGCAGAGGGTCCCTGGTTCAAACCCAGGAAGGGGTGAGGAGAGGGATGGAAGCTATATTGTTACATTGATGCTGTTGACCCGGATCACTTGTTGCTGCGGAGGAGGAGGTCAAAAGGGGGGTGAGTGTAACCGATGTGAAAAGGTTAGCGATGGTGCGCGCTAATAGCGTTTCAATCGGTGACGTCACTCGCTCTGAGACCTGAAGTAGTTGTTCCCTTTGCTCTGCAAGGGCAGCGGCTTTTGTGGCGCGATGGGTAACGATGCTTCGTGGGTGTCAGTTGTTGATGTGTGCAGAGGGTCCCTGGTTCGAGCTGAGGAGTGGGACGGAAGCTATACTGTAACACACACAGGACCTCAAACTGGGGTGAAGGTTCAACTTCCAACAGSACAACCACCCTAAGCACACAGCCAATACAATGCAGGAGTGACTTTGGGACAAGTCTCCGAATGTCCTTGAGTGGCCCATCCAGAGCCTGGACTTGAACTTTTCGATCATCTCTGGAGAGACCTGAAAATAGATGTGCAACGACAATCCTCATCCAACCTGACAGAGCTTGAGAGGATCTGCAGAGAAGAATGGGAGAAACTCCCCAAATACAGATGCGCCAAGCTTGTAGCGTCATACCCAAGAAGACTCGAGGCTGTAATCTCTGCCAAAGGTGCTTCAACAAAGTACTGAGTAAAGGGTCTGAATACTTAAGTTATTTTTTATGTGCACCAAAAAATAAAAAACGTTTTTTGCTTTGTCATTATGGGGTATTGTGTGTAGATTGATGAGAGAGAAAAAAACAATTTAATACATTTTAGAATAAGGCTGTAACATAGTAAAATGTGGAAAAAGTGAAGGGGCCTGAATACTTTTTGAATGCACTGTATTTTCATAATGTTATGATCTTGAGAAGGCTGGCTGAATTTTGGCAGAGTATGTTCTTTTATCTCAGCATGTCTACAGATTCTCCCTTCTCCCTGTTTTTGTTRGCTTGGAAATGTTGATACTATTATCAAAAGACACTTTGTAACCTAGCATTTATAGCGGCTAAGAAATGCATTGCCATTAATTGGAAGGTTGGTTATCCCCTCACAATGTCACAATGGATGGCAGAAATGTTATGTATCACTCAATCTGATTTATTACAAGGGTATACTGTGCAACTTTCACAAGGTCTGGGTTCCTTATATTGAATAGCCTACTGTATGACAAAAGGGGTCTGTATTGAAAACATCCGATTTTTTTTWGTCGAGCAGTCACAAATCTATATTTTTTCATGGCACACGAGACACCTGTGTGATTTGCGCCTGTCTCTGTGGATGCCATTGAGGATGCCACAGGGATGCCACGTTCCAAGGTTATGGGGATTGTGGCTCAGATGCACAAGTTTCTCTCCAAAATGTGCTCTCTCCCTCCATTTCATGGGTATTCATTGTTTCATYACTTCATTGTGTGCATTGTTTGCTGTGTCTATCAATTCCCCATTACATACATCACCAGTAGTAGCCTATTTACCGTTCATTTCCATAATTTCTAATCTGCAATTTTTGTTTGGTTATGGTCATTTCTGTTAATGCATTCAACATATTATTATTATTAGTCATTTACCATTCATTCTCATTGTCGGAGTGGACATGTGTTTTGCAGAACTCACAACCTATGCTACACTTGTGAGGAACACGTTTTTGTTTATTTTATTACATTTACGAGTTTTATCAATTTATTCATCATCTTTTTTTTTTAAATGCTCCTGTAAATGTTGAGTAAGGACGTGCACCTGATTATGCATATAGAGGAGTACTAGTTTACCTGGCCTGTGCGCAATTGTAGGCCTATAAATGTGACCCGTTTCAGGKAACTAGGCATATGTCGCCATTTGAACAGAAACTTTTTTTTTATTATCAAAATGCGTTTTTGGGGCAGAAATGCCTTCTCAAACATGTGAACTTTCATGTGCCTTATTAACAAACTTGTATGCCATCTGTAAATGAGAATACAATTGTTAAATTACGAGCCTAGTTAGTTTAGGCACAGAAAAAGCGGGGAACCTTCCCACTAGCCATGATTGGCTAAAATAATGAGTGGGCTGGACAAGCCGAGAGATGAGTTTGGATTGGTCTGCCATATAGCCGCTTCTGTCTATTTGAGCTGGTCATTATGTCTAGGTAATCCTCTCTAACATGGCTTTCTTTTTATGTATCGCATAGTAAAACTYCATAAGCCTAATGTCAAGTTAAAGTGTACCGTTAACTTGCTAATGTTATGGAGAAAACAACTGTCTTCGGATTACATCTTCAAACTAAGGGCAATCATGGCATTCGACAGGAGATGATGATCAATGATGTACACGGGTTAGTCTAGCTAGCTACATTTTCAGATATTACACGTTTTTAATTTTGACAAAGTGGTTAAATTTCAAGTTAAAGTGTACTGTTAGCTAGCTAACGTTAGCTGGCTGGCTCACTAGCTGACGTTACGTGTATGATATTATTATTCGTATCTCAGACCCATTTGCTTGACTAGTTATAGCCTAATGTTAGCTAGCTAACATTGAACCTGGTTGGTTAGCTACCTGCAGATTCATGCAGGGTAGTAACGTCATGAGATGGTATTATGGTTCGGGGGTGGCAGGTAACCTATTGGTTAGAGCATTGGACTAGTAACCGAAAGGTTGCAAGATCGAATCCCCGAGCTAACAAGGTAAAAATATGTTGTTCTGCCCCTGAACAAGGCAGTTAACCCACTGTTCCTAGGCCGTCATTGAAAATAAGAATTTGTTCTTAACTGGCTTGCTTAGTTAAATAAAGGTAAAATAAATAAATGTTTAGCTAGCTAGCTACATAGCTTAACAAAATACTCCACTATACAAGTATACATTTCAATAGAACGTCACTGCAACAACTGTTGATAGACGTACTAGCGGGTAAATTCCCGTTGGCTATCTACTCCGATTTCAGACCACGGGGAAGATAGTCTAGCTAGCTACATTTTCAGATATTACACATTTCTAATTTTGACAAAGTGGTTTAATTTCAAGTTAAAGTGTACTGTTAGCTAGCTGTCTCACTAGCTAATGTTACGTGTATGATATTATTATTCGTATCTCAGACCCATTTGCTTGACTAGCTAGCTAACATTGAACCTGGTTGGTTAGCTACCTACAGATTCATGCAGGGTAGTAACGTCATGAGTTGGGATTATGTTTCAATGTTTACCAACCTAGTTAGCTAGCTACATGTGTTATCAAAAGACTCTTATCTGAGTGTGCCAGATCGCAGAATAACTGATGAATTTATGAACGCTCAACACCTGTTGAATATGGCCGGTGTCAGTAAACGTTGGCAAAAAAGCATAATTAAATTGTTGCCAGCAGCACATTTACAGTCACCAACGCTCTGGATAACATGAAAACAGCCTAACTAGCTCTGCTAGGACGAGTAAAATGGTCAGAGTGGAGTGTTCTCTCATGATGTGTCTGGAAGCAGCTAGCAAGCTAGCTAACTTTAGCTTGACTGCCGTTGTGAGGTCAGAACGCTCGGATCAACACTACTCCTCAGCCAGAGCGTCCAGTGTGCACTTGATTGCTCCGAGAGTAAAACACTAAATTTACGAACGGACAATCTGACAGCACAGTCACCAGCGCTCTGGATAACGTAACAGCCTAACCACGCTAGGCGAGTAATGTTCAGTAAGCTGTTCTCTCATTTGTGTCTGGAAGTAGCTAGCAAGTTAGCTTGCCTGACTGCTTTTTATTTTTTTATTATAATTATGAACAAAACAAATACAAAAACAGAAATATACAAACAAGAGTACATAAACCTAACAGACAGGGGTATTACATATTAAGATACATTTTCAATTTGTTAAAAAGTTTTATGGTACCTATTGCTTTTTTTGTTTTTACACTTAATGATCATTTCAAAATAGAATTGAAATATTATCTTAAACAATGTGAAGAGGGGTTTGTTCTCCGCCCACTTCATTTTATGGATAAAGAATCTGCCATGACAAATAAACAAATTAACAATGAAAGTTAAATCAGGGTCCATATAATTTTGATCAAAATTAAACATAATATCAGAGTCTTTCAAATTAACATTAGTAGTAGTTTATTTTAAAATAAAATGTTCTAACTCATTACAAAATCTTATGACATAAGACCAGTCCCAAAATAAAGGCTCCTGGTCACAAGCACAAAATACACATTTGTTATCAATAACTATTTTGAATCTGTGTATAATAAAGGTATTGACTGCTGTTGTTAGTACAGAACGCTCGGATCAACCGTTAAAGAGATGGGTGGGGCTAAAGTTTAAGAGGGTGTGAACGATGCTGAATGGGTGTAGACAAAGGAGGGCTCTCCAGTAGTAGTACCAAACATTCAAAGGCCATTTTCTCAAAAGTGAGTTTACAAGTTTATCAACTTTCAAAGAYAAATTACTTTCCTACTGTTCTTCAAATGTAGTGTATGATATACCATTTTGTAGCTCGGAGTCTCTACTTTTATCCAATGTAAAAACACAATTTCAAATGTTCTTACATAAGACCGATTTGAGCAGGTCGGTCACAAATGTGCCAATCTAGGGATGTCTGATTGTCTTAACTCACCACCACTAATGAGCTGTGGAGCTTCTCAAAGTATTTTTTTTTCACCTCAAACAGCAAGTAAACAAAGTCTGTTTTTAGAATCAATTGAGAATGACAATAGGCTCTCAAAATGTTGGCTATTAATTACATAATTGGCAATGGCAATAAAAGTTACTTTTAGATTTGTGTCATTATCATTTAGATTTAGATAGAATGTAGATTAACCACAGACAATGATTTTGAGATACAAAGTATATTATAAATTAAATTAAACTGTTCCACGAAAATGTGCATATGAAAATCATAACTGGCACGCAGATTGGTAGAAATGTTAAGATAAATTGGCACTCTAAATGGAAAAGGTTGCCGGCCGCTGGTGTAGCCTATTACCTACAACTTCAGGAGCATAACGGCAGAATCTGTAAAGGCCAGCAGCAGCGGGAGGAGGGTTCGGGACAGGTTTTTTTCTTCTTGTTAGGCTATCTTGATATCTGGCTCCCTTTGAGTCATTTGTGGGTCTTCATTATTTAATAAAATAGTGTGCTTAAAGAATCAGTTCCTTTTATTAAAACACATAGGGTGTGTCTATATATGAAAAAAATACAAGTTTAAAAATGTTGACCACTCGATTGGTTGAAAGAAAAGACTGCTCTTGGTGAAGCAAGATTTTTTTTCCCGGTCGGGGACAGCCCTAGCAGAAATGCAGGAAATGAGTTGTAGATGCCCAAAAAAGGGAGGACCCCTGCCAGGTTATGTCCAACCCACTTCTAAAACCAAAGTTGCGCCCCTGGTAGCAGGGAATCTAGATCTGGAGGCAGTGCTTCGAAAGGAAGGCGGTAGTGCTGCACTTAGCTATCTGCTACATCTTTATTTATTTAGTCTATGTCTGTATTTATGTAGCYTATGTCTGTATGTGTATTTGTGTAATGTGTCCCTGATTTACTGCACTAAACCAATCTCCTTACAATTTGGGAAATTGGGGATATCACTTTTCACCAGCTGAGGGAGCAATTGCACAATAGTTCAGTTCTCTCAGTGCACTCTGTTACTAGGCGTGGGCACACCGCAGGATTGTCAAGGTTATCATATAATAAACCACTGATGCTGACAGGAATGTGCATTATGTTGTCTTTTACTTTAAAAAACGACAATGTAGTACAATTACAACAAGTATTTAAAATATACAGCAACTGAATTAGCCCTACAAACATATTACATTAAGTTTGATTCATTCTAGTCTATGCATGTGAACCATTCCATTTATTCTATGAATACAGCCTATATATAGCATATGCAGATAAAAGATCATGTTTCAAGAATGCATATTGCAGTCTTCAAATTTCACAGTGGCTTGCACCCATTGTAAAGGCATAACGTTTTGACATTCAATGCAAGCGTTKATCATTGACATTTCACCATTGGCTTTTCTATATGTAGGCTACTAGCTAGGTCCAAGGGTGAAGGAAGCCATGAGTGAAGTTTTGTGACAAATAAACAGTGCACCATGATGCCCTTATTTGAGCCAGCTGACACATTAACGTGGTGTCTTGTATCTACACAAGGTTATTTATTCATTTCATTCATTCAAACAAAATACTATGGTGTAGCCCATATTGTTAAAACTCCCTTTCAAATGCATGACGTGTACAAAAAAACGCTTAGATTCAACATAAATATCAAAATAAACACAGACTCCATTCAATTTAATTAGAATTTGGAGGTACACACTTGGCTGAAAGATGTCTGCACAAAACGGTGAGCGAATTTTCCCGGAACAAGCCACTGCATCATTTACTATCATTCTTCTGTCTGGTCTGTGGAGCTACGCAATTACTACGGCCACGCCCCTCGACAAACTCACACTATGTATGATTCCGCCCTGGAAAATAGTTCCCCAAATAGCAGCGCCATTGGGCTAAAAGTCTCCACCCTTATATTAAATCAAACACATACTCCAATTGTATCAAGTTGAGGGATAATTTCTATTGTGCAAAATAATCCCCATATTTAGTGTTTATGTTACTACGCAATGTGCATTTGGCGGGAAAGAGCACTGGGGTTTGGCGGAGTGAGAAACAAAATCCGTAGTATTAAAACCCGCGGGAGCAGCTGTTGTTAATCTTGCAGTCAGCAGGGTGTTATAGACACACACAGCGTTGGGCTCGAAGGACTTTACAACAACGGTGTCGACTTCTCCCACTTTCACTTCGGCTGTTTTATTTCGCCTGCTTGTTTTCTCAACTAACAAGTATTTTGTTTGTGGTGTCACTGCTACGGTAAAAATATGCTTTATTCCGTTTAATGGTTGTTTTTGACAGCTTGTTCGAACTGGTCAATAAATTGAAATTTGACGTCTTAGTCAAATGCTAGACTTCTCTAGTTAACTCTCGGCTAATATGGCTTCTCACTGTAAATTGTAATGTGTCGAGCTGGACTGTAACTGCGAAATCGACTCATGAAATGCCGGGTGTTTATTTTAAAACTGACAGCTGTTCCTTTGGCATGCATTGGATTAGCTTCCTAGTTAACCAACGTTAGTTCTTGCTGAGCTCTTGGAATGGGTTTTGCCATTTAAATGTATGGATTTTGCAATACAATAATTGTTCGATTATTTCCCAACACCCGAGGCTCGAGACGGGCTGTTAAATGAACTGATAGGTAAGGTTCTCACGTGCTGGAATCTGACGCAGATCTTAACATGACTCACTTCTTTTCTCCCACTTTATTACAGGCAGTCGCAATGCCGCTGAACTCAAATATGGCTAGTAAAAACTATGATTACGACTATGACTCGGTCCAGCCCTACTTCTACTTCGACATTGAGGAGGATAATTTCTATCACAGCCAACTCCAACCCCCTGCTCCAAACGAGGATATATGGAAGAAATTCGAGCTGCTGCCGACACCGCCGCTTTCTCCCAGCCGGCGACCCTCTCTGTCAAGCCTCTTCCCTTCGACTGCAGACCAGTTGGAGATGGTCACGGAATTTCTCGGGGATGACGTGGTGAACCATAGTTTCATTTGTGACGCGGACTACTCCCAGTCTTTTCTCAAATCTATCATTATCCGGGACTGTATGTGGAGCAGTTTCTCGGCTGCCGCTAAACTGGAGAAAGTAGTGTCCGAGAGACTAGCAACGCTGCAAGCGAGGAAGGACTCTAGTGCGGCCGGGGAAGCTAGCACAGTAACCAGCACGAATCCAAACTTGAATTACCTGCAAGACCTGAACAACTCCGCATCGGAATGCATTGACCCTTCTGTGGTGTTGTTCCCTTACCCGGTTGCCGAGAACCCTAAACCCACACAAACGACTACAGCGTGTGCCATGGATTTGCCTTTGGATACTCCACCGAACAGTGGTAGCAGCAGCGATAGCGATTCAGGTGTGTATTAGCGCCACATGTTAATGCTGTAATTAAATTATTCATAGCTGGACTGCATATCGTTTGCAGAAAGATAATACTCATGTTGTGATAACGCAATTCTGGTTTATGCATGTTTTGTGATTTGTATTAATACACTACTATGCGAGTACTGCTTTTAAGTGGGGCATGGGGTTTGCCATGTCACTGGTTTTTGCTTAAGGAGCTGTCTCCCTCAATTTCCAAGGGTGGGGGGGTTGGCCATTGCACCCACCTTGTGCAGCAATGCTCAGCAGAATGGTGGAGTTCGTTTTATGTTACCGGGTGGGTGGAGATTTCAGTTAAAGACCAATGGAATGGTCTAAAATTAGCAGACTCCGCCCACCTGGGGAACTGGGCCATGAAAACTAACTCCACCATTGAGGGGCAGGGAGCCAAAGTCATCGAATGGATATGGTGATATAGTCCACATGGATAATAAATGCTTTTTTTTTTACAGAAGAGGAAGAGGAGGAGGAAGAAGAAGAGATTGACGTGGTGACAGTGGAAAAGAGAAAGTCTGTACGGAGGTCAGACTCGCACATGTCTAGCAGCTCACACCTCTGCCCCCTTGTCCTGAAACGGTGTCATGTCAACATCCACCAACACAACTACGCCGCTCACCCGTCGACGAGGAGCGAGCAGCCCGTCAAGAGGATTAAGTTTGAGAGCAGTGGGAGAGTACTCAAGCATATCAGCAACAACCGCAAGTGCTCGAGTCCCAGAACGTCGGACTCTGAGGATAATGACAAACGTAGGACTCACAATGTGCTGGAGAGGCAAAGGCGAAACGAGCTCAAGTTGAGCTTTTTCGCATTACGGGACGAGATCCCGGACGTAGCGAGCAATGAGAAGGCAGCCAAAGTGGTCATACTCAAAAAGGCGACAGAGTGCATTTTCAGTATGCAAACGGACGAGCAGAAACTGTTATTGTTGAAAGAGCAGTTGAGGAAAAAGAGTGAACAGTTGAAAAGCAGACTAGAGCAGCTGAGGAACTCTCAGCAAGTTTAATGAATGAAAGGATGCCATGTTTTTATGCCTAAAGTAACTTCTTGTGTATGGTGGTGCATGCAAATGCAAAAATGACTCGTTATCACAGGTATCGGCCAGACACCTGGGCTGGAATCAGAATTATTATTTTCTTTCACTGCCTCACTTGAACTTTCTAGGGGTTATCAATTTCTTATTTAAGTATTTTATTTTTATTGATGAAAGGTTCTGCACAGTTGTCTACCTTAACTTAATGCTTTTGTATGTTTTGTACATAATTCTCGAATGTATTGATCTCACAAATACATTTTTATAAATCACGTATGACTGGTGTCACGTGTCTTACCTTGAAATTAGAACTTAATTTGCATTAGATAGTCATGAGCATGGCTTGCCTGTTTACTCTGACCACACTTTCACACAAGTCCTAGCAACCTCATGCTAGCTGGCCTTTTGCCAACCCTTTAATTTTAAGGTCAAAGCTCCATTTCACTGTACATGTCTGCTTAGGTTTACTGCACACAGCCATGTGCATGATGTGCTTAAAGCCTTCCCACACTGTACATCAGTATCTTTAATGATCATTACATATCAAACTGACCGCCCGGTTTCCCGATAGAACATAGGCTTACGAGTGTTTTTACCGATGCATTGTTTCTACAACAGCCGCCGTAACATGCATCTTAATTGATTTTGAAATGGGCTTGTAGCTTACTTTATGCAGTAATCTCGGTTTTCACTTGAGGCATACTTTTATCCTTTGCTTGTTTTGTAACAATTGTAAAGACATTGACAACCTTTTTGTATTTGTAGTCAATTTTGTTCTGAAGTTATCGGCGGTCAGACACATGTTTAGCGGAGATCGTGTACAAAATTACGAGGAAGGGCAAAAAAGATCTAACAATGCACTTAACTGTTCTCAATAACAAGCGTTCTCAATTATAACTTCCAGTGCTTTTGGGAAACCGGGCCCTGGCCAGCTTGTACTTTTTTTTTTTTTTTTTTTTTGCTTTCGATGTTATGTCAAACGACGTAGGCTGGCTATGTCAACTGGGCGTCTCAAGCATGGCATCAAAGAACAATCTGTTGGTTTGAGAAACCAGCATGGTGTCATTTCCGGCTGTGTTCCTATTGGTCAGTCACAGGGATCATCTTGTAACACCAGCCACATTATACAATAAAGGCTCAACATTTCTAACTGTCAGAACATTGTCGGAGCCTATGACCACACGTAGTGGTAATTAGTTGACAAACCAAGACCCTTGCCGTGTCTGATACCCGTAAGAGCGTACTGCATACTATGTATTCATCGTCGCATACTTTTTAGCACGTACCATTTGGTAAAAAGTATGACAAATTCAACAGACCTGCATCACATTTACTAGCCGTAGCTAATTTGATGAATCTAAACTGAATAGAAATGCAGTTATAGGCCTACTCAGTATTCCTATCACATTCTACCTATACTGTAGTGCATATTGCCTGTCTATCCTATTTAAAAAGGACTGAATACATTCATTGTTTGAATTCATATTTAGAGAAACCGAAGTGCTGTATACTTTGGTTTCTAGTACAGCCTAGTACACACCAACTGTTCAACTCAAAAGGGTATTGCGCAGAAAAACGTGTAGAGTTGGGTGCAAAGCAAATTCAGATTGATGAACGCCAACAAAACTAAAGCACCGATCATTGGGAACAAGATCGGAATGACAGCTAAGGCTTGCTCCTTAAATGAAATAGGTAGTCTAGCATGCAAAACTAAACCAATCCATAAGTTCAAATCAAAAGGTCTGATTAACTTGACATCAATAATACAGCCACATTCAGCTCCCCTGTGCTGATGAAGGCCACGAGAACAAAAAAACACTTCAATGACAAAACAGAGATCCACTTTGGGTAAAGATGTAGCCAACGATGCAATACTAGTGGTCATTTTAAGGAGAACAAAAACTACATTAGCCTACATTTGAACACCACCGCAGAAGCTTTGCTATTCAGCATCTTCCCAAATAAGTAGCCTGGTTTTGTTTGGCTACTTGAACTAGTCACTCAGCCCACCTCTTCCAATGCATTGTGCAAAAGTGTGCATCGAATTCTACTAGATGAAGAGCTGAAATGAGTGTAACATCCTGGCATTTAAACCCAAGGTTTAAAAAAAATCACATACTATAAAACATTATTTTGGCATGCTGAGAATGCAACAAGCGTGATTACGTTATTTCCCGCTACTGGTTGGTATCGGTAGCACATCCCCATATCTAATGATCAGCTGTTGTCAAAGCCTAAATGAGTATGGCATCCGGGCATTTAAAGTATACTTGATTTTCAAAATGTTGCATACTATTAAACTTTTTTAGTATTCTCAAACGGCCTACTATTTAGGATGCAAGTATGGGTATTTGTAGGGCTCCTGTCACACTGAACAAGCCAAGACATCCGACAATCATTTATGACATAAGAATTTGGCTACACTGGTAATTTTGTCTCGGACGGCAAAATCGTGTCATAAGACGGCTAAAATTGTAGTCTGTGCAGGCTTTTATGGGCAAACGCATGAACACAAGCTGCCCTGCCACTCTGTAGTCCACGTGGGGAAAATACGGCAGTGTATCGCAAGGGCGGAGGGGAACCAAGTTCACTCAAGTCATTTTAGTTAATCACTCAGTGTCTTTCAGTTTAGAATCTTGAATGACATGTACGCTACAAATTATTTTGTAAAGCAAACTAAACTGAGCAAAAATATAAATGCAACATGTAAAGTGCACCATGTTTCATGAGCTGAAATAAAAGATCCCAGAAATGTTCCATATGTACAAAAAGCTTTTTATTTCTCAATTTTGTGCACCTTTGTCTACATCCCTGTTAGCCCTTTTGTGGCCCAACCATGGCTGCGCCCCTGCCAAGTCATGTGAAATCCATAGATTAGGGCCTAATGAATTTATTTCAATTTACTGATTTCTTTATATGAACTGTAACTCAGCAAAATCTTATGTTGCATTTATATTTTTGTTCAGTATACATTAAATTGAACTGTATACTTGGCAGTTTGAATAGGAAATCTTATCTGGCAGTAGTTTGACACCCCTCCTCTTACCCTTCCCTCATTCCCGAGTCCCAATGTCTCTGCTATTCCTCCCCAGCTGGCAATGTTTTGGAGATGACTTATCCTTACGTCAGGTGCTTGTCCTACTTCTCAGACTGCCACGAGAACTCAGGAATGTCTGAAAACGCTAAAAGGCTGAGTCATGATCCTGTTTTAGTCAAGTGTCTCCCCTAGCGCCATTTCTCATTTTTAAAAGCCACACATACTATACTGTCTGTGTTTGTATTATAGTTCATCTTGAGCAGTAAAATGCAGTGTTGTGTTCGAGACCATCTCAAGCAAGAACCGATTCAAGACCGGAGCAAATCCAGTCAGAGTCAAGACCGAGACCGGGAGTGGGACAAAGGGTCCGAGACCAAGTAAAAACTGAGACAAGAAAAATGTGTGCCCAATTCAAGACCATGATTGTCATTTTGTCAAATCACCACCATAATAAGAGTTCAAAGTATTTCTGTGTTCATATTTCAGAACAAAATATGGATTCTTTAGACATTCAGAACAGTAAAAAAATGAATGCTGAGGGAAAATAGAGCCATTCTACAAATTATTACTAACCCAAACACAGTGGGGAACAATGGACCTTCTACGCCTTCAGAGAAGGGCTAAGGATTTATAAAATAATAATGATAATGATATTTTCAATGATGTTCTGATTTAATGTCTTCAGACTTTGTTGGAAAGGAAAGGGTTAATGCTGAAGAATACCCCATTGTTGTTGGCTAGTTTGCAGCAGGTGTTATCAAAATGAACTTTCAACAAGACATTAAGTTTCAAATGATCATCATCTGGTGAGTGGAACTGTGTTTTCTATTGCAGCGCGCTTGCTGTTAGCCATCTGACAGCATATTAGCAACATGAAATGTTACAAAAATCGGTTCATATACACCCCCAGGAAGAATGACACTTTTTAAAAATAGATATGGCTATTTTCATGTTTTCATACATTCTTAGAATGTTTGGGAATTACCTAATAAGGCATTTGTGAAAATTCTATAGTAATATGGAGTGGGAAAGCGGCCTTGCGTTTGGACAATTTAAAATACACTGCAGTAAATAAAACGGAATAAAAACATCTGTCTTGTCCAGGGCTGGAGTCTACACAGACCGGTGCACTATAGCTAATCAGAGCTCCAGTAGGCCTTTATAGAAACATGCGATTTGCCACACAGGCCTGCCATCACGCAAGTTGAACTGGACTGTGTGTTTACAGGCAGTTTCAACAGCGCGAGTTACGATAATTTGAACGCATTCGACAAAATCCACAAAATGCACCTGAATGGATTTCTGCAAATATGTAAATACACATCAACAACAACAAGATCAACAACTAATGCTAGCCAGAGCGAGATGAGGTAAAATCTAATGAAGGAACATTAGATAAACCCTCTCAAACTTTTTCAGCTAGTTGGCCATCAAAATCGCACTGATAAACAATGGGGAATTGTAGCCTCCTCGTCCTTCTGCAGCTTGCCTGCCAATGCATGCTTGTCCCAACCAAGCACCGAAGCTAACTGGCTAAAGTTGGCTAGCTTGCTAGCTAGCTACTTCAAGACACAAKCGAGAGAACACCTCACTCTGACCATTTTCCTCGCCATAGCAGAGCTGGTTAGGCTGTTTACATGTTGTCTAGAGAGTTCTTGACAAACTATTACTTTTTTTTGCCTGTGTTTACTGGTGCCGGTCATATTCAGCGGCTGTTGCACATTAGTAAATTCAGCAGTTCTGTGCTCTGAAATCTAAGAATATAGCGACTGGGAATTTGCGAATCCAAGGGATATGCTAACTGGATAACAGTTGTTAAAGTTCTTACTAGCTAACCAAATGACAGCTGCATCTCTAGCTGTGTATAGCCACCGAAAAACGATAGGAGGGGAAAAAGTCACTCACACACTCCTCCAATGGCATGACATGACATCCTCCTAGCAGCTAGCTAGCTAACATTAGGCTCTGTGTTTTTAGCGTGCTAAAAGTATTCAAACCCCTTGACTTTTCCACATTTTGGTCACAATACAGCCTTAATCTAAAATGGATTAAATTGTTTTTTCCCTCTTATTATTCTACACACAATACCCCATAARGACAAAGCAATAAAATATATGAATAAAACTGAAATATCACATTTACATAAGTATTTAGACCTTTCACTCAGTACTATGTTGAAGCACCTTTGGAATTAATTACAGCCTTGAGTCTTCTTAGCTATGATGTTACAAGCTTGGCACACCTGTATTTGGGGAGTTTCTCTCATTCTTCTCTGCAGATCCTCTCAAGCTCTGTCAGGTTGGATGGGGAGCGTTGCTGCACAGCTATTTTCAGGTCTCTCCAGAGATGTTCGATTGGGTGCAAGTCCAGGCTCTGGCTGGGCCACTCAAGGACATTGAGACTTGTCCCAAAGCCACTCCTGCGTTGGCTTGGCTGTGTGCTTAGGGTGGTTGTCCTGTTGGAAGGTGAACCTTCGCCCCAGTCTGAGGTCCTGAGCGCTCTGGAGCAGGTTTTCATCAAGGATCTCTCTGTACTTTGCTCTGTCAATTTTTCCCTCAATCCTGACTAGTCTCCTAGTCCCTGCCGCTGAAAAACATCCCCACAGCATGATGCTGCCACCACCATTATTCACCGTAGGGATGGTGCCAAGATTCCTCCAGATGTGACGCTTGGCATTCAGGTAAAATAGTTCAATCTTGGTTTCATCAGACCATAAAATCTTGTTTCTTGGTCTGAGAGTCTTTAGGTACTTTTTGTACCCACAAACTTTCTATGGGATTGAGGTCAGGGCTTTGTGATGGCAACTCCAATAACTTGAATTTGTTGTCCTTAAGCCATTTTTCCACAAATTTGGAAGTATGCTCGGGGTCATTGTCCATTTGGAAGACCCATTGGCGACCAAGCTTTAACTTCCTGACTGATGTCTTGAGATGTTGCTTCAATATATCCACATAATTTTCCTGCCTCATGATGCCATCTATTTTGTGAAGTGCACCAGTCCCTACGGCAGCAAAGCACCCCCACAACATGATGCTGCCACCTCCGTGCTTCACGGTTGGGATGGTGTTCTTCGGCTTGCAAGCCTCCACCTTTTCCCTCCAAACATAACGATGGTCATTATGGCCAAACAGTTATATTTTTGTTTAATCAGACCAGAGGACATTTCTCCAAAAAGTACGATCTTTGTCCCCATGTGCAGTTGCAAACCGTAGTTGTTTTACTGTGGATATAGATACTTTTGTACCTGTTTCCTCCAGCATCTTCACAAGGTCCTTTGCTGTTGTTCTGGGATTGACTTTCACTTTTCACACCAAAGTACATTCATCTCTAGCACACATGATACGACGGCGAGGTTGACGGTATGACGGCTGCGTGGTCCCATGGTGTTTATACTTGCGTACTCTTGTTTGTGCAGATGAATGTGGTACCTTCAGGCATTTGGAAATTGCTCCCAAGGATGAACCAGACTTGTGGAGGTCTCCAATTTTTTTTCTGAGGTCTTGGCTTATTTCTTTTGATTTTCAAGCAAAGAGGCACTGAGTTTGAAGGTAGGCCTTGAAATACATCCACAGGTACACCTCCAATTGACTCAAATGATGTCAATTAGCCTATCAGAAGCTTCTAAAGCCATGACATAATTTTCTGGAATTTTCCAAGCTGTTTCAAGGCACAGTCAACTTAGTGTATGTAAACTTCTGACCCACTGGAATTGTGATACAGTGAATTATATATCTGTCTGTAAACAATTGTTGGAAAAATTACTTGTGTCATGCACACAATGTAGATGTCTTAACCAACTTGCCAAAACTATAGTTTGTTAACAAGAAATGGGTGGAGTGGTTGAAAACGAGTTTAAATGTCTCCAACCTAAGTGTATGTAAACTCCCGACTTCAACTGTATGTAGAAAAACACAATTTTATTTAGCCTTTCTAGGGATCTTTTGTTTTTCAACCAGATTGAGACATGAGAGAACTGCAGAGGAACTTGATTCTGAAATGTTACATCTTAAACTTTCCATTTATGAAAGAAAGGGATTCAATTAACCTCAAATTGAGCTTAAAGGGCATCACAAATGGTAAAAGCTCAGATGTTTTGACTAAAAGAGGAACAGACTGAGGATACTTAGCCTACAATACATGTCAAGTATCCCCAGAGAAATTAAGTGGTAGTTGTCACCTCCCATTAAGGTAGGGAATGATTGGTACACACCAGGTTATCCGTTGTTACATCATCAGGGCACTTACAGTATGTACTTGATGTGTATTCAATGTAATATCCACAACTTGGGAGTACACATTTTCTCAATTAGCAAGTTCCAATCTGATTACTTCAGTGGGGAAGATTTCACTTTGGGGGTACCACCACAGCGCTAATATGTTGTGGGAATCCCTAGCGTGGTAAAACCTTGAGTGGGTGGACCTGGACGGTGGTCCTGGACTGTGAGTCTCGACCCATGATGGTATATGGGGAGTGCAGCACTCATAAATATGCCCCTCATAGCGTGATGCGGCTATTAGATTGCCTCGTTAAGAATTTGACAAGG
The DNA here is from genome assembly GCF_002910315.2 of Salvelinus sp. IW2-2015. NCBI lineage: Eukaryota > Metazoa > Chordata > Actinopteri > Salmoniformes > Salmonidae > Salvelinus > Salvelinus sp. IW2-2015. The sequence goes on from NC_036871.1 coordinate 4,838,190, forward strand.
GATTTACAATGCTCAAGGCCTGTGGTAGCAGGCACAGGGATAGCCCCTTTCCCCCTCCTCTCTTTCTTATGGGCCTGTAGGACGCCCCTTATTAGGTTGAGCTCAATTCTAATGTTATGGKAGATTAGTCATGACTGAAGAACAACCAAAATGCAATGTTTGTAGATTGTTTGAAATTCGGCCAAAGGGGATGGAACATGTTAACAACGCTGACACAGAGCAATATCTATTTTATTTTCTGAAATATGATTTCAAATGCATTTTTTACCCTTACAACGGATTCTTACGAGTGCTATTTGTTTCTTAGGACAATCTGCTGAACGTTGTGATAATACAAACATGAAATATTGAGTCTGTAAAAATGTTTTAGAAAAAAATAAACCATTCAGTCATGTTGATTTACAAGGTGGACATTGGTCAGTGTCATTTCACAAGAAGGATACCCCAGTTCTCTCACTTTCCTTTTCCCTGATGTATATGTGTTGCCTACACCAGAGGGAAGATGCCACATATTCCCTATTACCAATGTATGAATATTACCTTTTTTGCAAGCTTTTACAATCATTCCATACTGTTCACTTCACCATAAGATTGATCACTGAGGTGACATTGGGTGTGCATTCTATCAAACCCTCAACTCTACATGATAGGTGGAATTGACCACGCTGGGATTTCGAAAATGAGGTCATATGTGGCGACCCTTGTCCACACATTGTGACATGTTGTTTGTCTTGCTTCTCTGTGTGTGTGTGTATGTGTGTGTGTGTATGGTCTGTTTTGCCCCTCTGTTACTGCCTTATGTTATGCCTCACTCTGTGTAAACAGCCTGTAACAGGGTGTGTGTGTGTGTGTGTGTGTGTGTGTGTGTGTGTGTGTGTGTGTGTGTGTGTGTGTGTGTGTGTGTGTGTGTGTGTGTGTGTGTGTGTGTGTGTGTGTGTGTGAGCGTGTGTGTGTGTGTGTGTGTGTGTGTGTGTGCGTGTGTGTGAGTGTGTGTGTGCGCGCGCGCGCGCGTGTGCGTGTGCGTGCGTGTGTGCGGTGCGGTGTGCGTGTGTGTGTGTCATAGACGTCATTACTCACGGGGCCCAGACAGTGTGGCTGAAGTGTGTCACGGGGACTCAGCTGGGGCAGGTGGTGTCCCTAGACAGTTAGCGATTGGAAGCCAGCTGCACATTTAAATTTGTCTCGATCAGAGGACAGAGGAAATCAGAGAGGTGACGGGTCAAGAATCAAGCAATGTCTTTCATTTAGAAAGTCAGTCAAGTGGTCAGTTAGGTTGCCAGTTCAAACTGCCCTCCCTATGGAAGGAACGCTGCATGGTGTTTATCCCAGAGTTTGAGTAATATGAAAGTTCGGCAACACACACAGCTTTAAAAATGAAGGCTTCACTAAAAAGCGGATGTGAATTATACCGTCTGTGAGTCAACAGGGTCAAGAGAAATGAAATGTCTTGTTGTTTTGTTGATCCTTTAGGGCAGTGTTTCCCAACTCCAGTCCTGCAGTACCCCCAACAGCACACATTTTTGTTGTAGCCTCGGATAAGCAAACCTCGTTCAACTTGTCAGCTAATCACCAAGCCCTCAATGAGTTGAATCAGGTCTGTTTGTTGGGGGCAACAACAAAAATGTCTCCTTCTCCTCGAGGACTGGAGTTGGGAAAGCCTCTTTGTATTCTCTGAACCACAGAAAGCTTTGTTTTTTTTACTGTTACCGACTGAATAAACAAAACACATGTCTCTAGCTTTGACCCAGCCACTTGACAATGACCCCAAAAGAGTAAGCCGTGATTGAGGAACTACTGCTTTCTGTTGTTGTAGTGAACTCGTGTACATCACCACAGGGTAACTGTTAGGGTTGGGGTCCTTTTTTTCTCAATTTCCGCCTGACTGACGTGCCCAAAGTAAACTGCCTGTTGCTCAGGCCCTGAAGCCAGGATATGCATATAATTGGTACCATTGGAAAGAAAATACTTTGAAGGTTGTAGAAATGTTTAAAAAATGTAGGACACTATAACACAATAGATATGGTAGGAGAAAATCCAAAGAAAAACCAGAGCCCATGCTCTTACAATGGAAACTATAGGGGCATACTGAATTCTCGCTCCCAGGATGCAATTCCTATGGCTTTCACAGGGTGTCAGCAGTCTATGTTCAAGGTTTCAGGCTTTTAACTTCCAAAATGAATAAGAATAATGAGTTTTAGTACAGGAACACAGTCTTGGAAATTTGTGTTTGGGTGCGGGATGAAGTCAAGACGCACCTGCTAAAATCGGTTTCCTATTGAACATACTTCTTTCCTTATGAAATATTATAGTTTGATTACATTTTAGGGTATCTGAGGTGTCAATAGAAACAGATTTTGACTTGTTGAAACAAAGTTTAGGGGTAGATTTTCGGATTCCTATCTCGCCAACTAAACTGACTTTTTGGGATATAAAGAAGGATTTTATCTAACAAAACGACACTACATGTTATAGCTGGGACCCTTTGGATGACAAATCAGATGAAGATTTTCAAAAAGTAAGTAAATATTTAATCACTATTTGTGAATTTATGAAACTTGTGCCGGTGGAAAAATCGCATGACATGCTTTCGCTGTAATGGCTACTGTAAATCGGACAGTGCAGTTAGATTAACAAGAATTTAAGTTTTCAACCGATATGAGACACTTGTATGTACCTAAATGTTTAATATCCAAAATTGTTATGATTATTTATTTGAATTGCGCGCCGTCCAGAGTCATCGGAAGTTGTCCCGCTAGCGGGACGCCTAGCCCTAAAAAGCTTAGGTAAACTAACATAAAACTTTTTCCTCAGCCATATACAGTACATGCCATGTGTATAGGCTGTGAGCTGAGTTTAATGTACACACACRGAACTACCCAACACAGACAAACTGTTTACCTGCTCCAAGAGTCATCCAAACTAAGATGGGCTGTGCTGGCAGTTTGGCCTCAGCATTACTACACGTAGGGCTCTATGAAATCCATGTTGTGGAGAATGTGTACGGAATCACAGAATCCAGAAATTAAAATGGAATTCAATAATAAAAAAWAAWWAAAAAAAAATACTTTCTAGGAAATTAACTACATCTATTTAACTTATTAGAAAAAGCATTAATTTGACCAAGTGAATCATAAGACATGAACAAAATGCATCAGTGATTTGTATTGTCATGCAACAATCTGAAAAGGCACAGGAATGCCCCTGTCTGTGTGTATATGTGCAGTGCGCGCTAGTCTACACTTTGTGTAGCAGTTAGTGATGATGATAATTCAACATCTATTCCACATTGGTTCAATGCAATTTCACTGAAATGACATGGAAACAACGTTGATTCAACCAGTGTGCACAGTGGGAAGACTTTCCCAAAGACCTTCTCAATTAAATGTTAACTACAAAGTAGCCTATGCTTACCTAGCAGAATGATATCATGATTATTTGCATCAATCCATTGGCCATTTTGTTTGCAAACTCTGCAATCACATGAGCGCTATAGCAACACCACTTAACCAAACAATGGGCTTCTTCTTCTTCTCCTTTGGTTTAATGGCGGTCCGCGTACAAACATTTAAGGTTCATGCTGCCACCTGCTGTGCTAGAGTGTGCGATCAATCATGGTTTGTCACATTCTGTACTACCAAGAAAAATATATAAATAACAAATACATAAATACATTTCTACTAACTGCTAACAAACACAGTAAATCCACTTACTACAGGAGCAGCCATAGTCACTCCATCAGTCTGACAGTAGATCCACTTACTACAGGAGCAGCCATAGTAGCTCCCATAGTCTGACAGTAGATCCACTTACTACAGGAGCAGCCATAGTAGCTCCATCAGTCTGACAGTAGATCCACTTACTACAGGAGCAGCCATAGTAGCTCCATCAGTCTGACAGTAGATCCACTTACTACAGGAGCAGCCATAGTAGCTCCATCAGTCTGACAGTAGATCCACTTACTACAGGAGCAGCCATAGTAGCTCCATCAGTCTGACAGTAGATCCACTTACTACAGGAGCAGCCATAGTAGCTCCACCAGTCTGACAGTAGACCCACTTACTACAGGAGCAGCCATAGTAGCTCCATCAGTCTGACAGTAGATCCACTTACTACAGGAGCAGCCATAGTAGCTCCATCAGTCTGACAGTAGATCCACTTACTACAGGAGCAGCCATAGTAGCTCCATCAGTCTGACAGTAGATCCACTTACTACAGGAGCAGCCATAGAGCTCCATCAGTCTGACAGTAGATCCACTTACTACAGGAGCAGCCATAGTAGCTCCACCAGTCTGACAGTAGACCCACTTACTACAGGAGCAGCCATAGTAGCTCCATCAGTCTGACAGTAATCCACTTACTACAGGAGCAGCCATAGTAGCTCCATCAGTCTGACAGTAGATCCACTTACTACAGGAGCAGCCATAGTAGCTCCATCAGTCTGACAGTAGATCCACTTACTACAGGAGCAGCCATAGTAGCTCCATCAGTCTAACAGTAGATCCACTTACTACAGGAGCAGCCATAGTAGCTCCATCAGTCTGACAGTAGATCCACTTACTACAGGAGCAGCCAAGTAGCTCCATCAGTCTGACAGTAGATCCACTTACTACAGGAGCAGCCATAGTAGCTCCACCAGTCTGACAGTAGACCACTTACTACAGGAGCAGCCATAGTAGCTCCATCAGTCTGACAGTAGATCCACTTACTACAGGAGCAGCCATAGTAGCTCCATCAGTCTGACAGTAGATCCACTTACTACAGGAGCAGCCATAGTAGCTCCATCAGTCTGACAGTAGATCCACTTACTACAGGAGCAGCCATAGTAGCTCCATCAGTCTAACAGTAGATCCACTTACTACAGGAGCAGCCATAGTAGCTCCATCAGTCTGACAGTAGATCCACTTACTACAGGAGCAGCCATAGTAGCTCCATCAGTCTGACAGTAGATCCACTTACTACAGGAGCAGCCATAGTAGCTCCACCAGTCTGACAGGAGACCCACTTACACAGGAGCAGCCATAGTAGCTCCATCAGTCTGACAGTAGATCCACTTACTACAGGAGCAGCCATAGTAGCTCCATCAGTCTGACAGTAGATCCACTTACTACAGGAGCAGCCATAGTAGCTCCATCAGTCTGACAGTAGATCCACTTATTACAGGAGCAGCCATTAGTAGCTCCATCAGTCTAACAGTAGATCCACTTACTACAGGAGCAGCCATAGTAGCTCCATCAGTCTGACAGTAGATCCACTTACTACAGGAGCAGCCATAGTAGCTCCATCAGTCTGACAGAATCCACTTACTACAGGAGCAGCCATAGTAGTAGTAGTTACACCAATCTGTCTTACAGCCTCTGCGTATGATACATCATTGTTTCTATATCTCAGGGCCATTCTATACTCTCTCTGTACCTGGCATCCACCAAATGCTGCACTACGTRCCCCCCCACAATTACAACACTTAACCTTCACATTGCTTCCACAGTCCCCGTAATCATGTTCCCCTCCACACATCCTTTCTTTCCTTTCCACTGAGCAGCTACATGGCCTATTCTTTGGCATTTAAAACACCGCAATGGGGATGGGACAAATTCTCTGATACTGAAACTAAGGAATCCTATCTGTACTTTTCCAGGCAAAACCTTCTTAAACCTCAGCAGCACATCGATAAGCGTTTACTTATTTAACAAGGCAAGTCAGTTAAGAACAAATTGTTATTTACAATGYCGGTCTACACCAGCCAAACCCGGACGGCGCTGGGCCAATTGTGCACCGCCCTATGGGACTCCCAAACACAGCCGGTTGTTATACAGCCTGGATTCGAACCAGGGTGTCTGTAGTGACGCCTCTAGCACTGAGATGCAGTGCCTTAGACTGCTGCGCCACTCGGGAGCCTGTATTTGACCCTCTTTCCTACTGATCAACCTTTTGGCCTCTATCACTATGCCTCCCTTCACATTTTCTTCAATATTATCTATGGACATAGATATTGGGACCCCAGAAATGACTCCCCTTAACTTTGTAGAAGCTGCAGGGAGATGGCTTTTGATCTTCTTCCCATTGAGAGTTTCCATTTGAAGGATCTTCCCCTGCTGAGCATGGCTAGCACAGAATATTAGCAGTCTACCATTTCCAATGAACCGGGCTAGTTTGACATCACCTATTTCTTTCTTTACGTCATTGGTTAATGGGATAGGGTACAGATGCGCCCCTGTGGTCACATCAAACACCATCACAACGTTCCACTCCGACACATCCTTGCTCTGGTCCCCATAGCCTCTCTTTTTCCTATTAATTTCCACTACAGACCATTCAGGTCCTTGACCCTCATCCTCCCGACCTATATCATTAGAACTATCATCCATATTGATCGCTTTTCAGCACAGCTGTTGCTCCTCCAACCTTTTCTCCATATCCTCCATCGCTGCCCTAACTGCGTACATTTGTCTCTTTCTGGTGTGCACTTGCATTAAAGGGTAACTGCACCCAAAAATCGAAAGGCCTAATTTTTTTCTCCAGACTTCAAAAATTGTCTCCTGAAGTGGTTTAAACATTGTTGTGGACATCCAATTTTGTTGTTTTTGTATGAATGAAAGTGTTATTTTCGGAGCGAAATTCTGGGAAAACTGTGAAGAAAGAAAACCTGGAAAAACAAAACGGAGAAAACGAAATTTGGGGATAAACTAAACGGAATCAGGCATAGGGCCTTATACACTCCAACGCAGCTAAAGGGTCCAAGTGCAGTGTATATTTACATACCCCGCTGTCCTGCTGTCTGGCTGTGTGCGTATGCGTGTATGCATGACCTGTGGTTACCCCTGGCAGCAAGGAGTCGGTACAGTGAGCCAGAACTGGAGTTGAGGAACACGAGGCTTTCGTGGAAAGCATTCCGGCACTGTGCTAATATCAGAGGGACATATCCTATTCCACCCACGTGTCTACCCACCTGGGGCTACTCTTTCTCCAAAGCCATAGTGGGAACAACAAATCTGTGACAGTTATCATTCCCCGTTTAGTGTTAAACTGTCTTTCCCTCTTATCTTTCCCTCTCTCCCTCTCTCTCTGTCTCTCTCTCTCTCCTTCTTCTTCTTGAGCCCGTCTCAGACATTGGGGAGCAGACCCAGACTCTGTCAGGGTGACAGCAGGTGTCCAGGGAGTCCCTGGTCTCTCTTACCTCTGAGCCCTGAATATGTCCCTTTCTGTCAGAAGAAGCCTGGACTAGTCCCACGTAACCCCACGGGATGACCTTTATGATGCCCCCCAAAACACACACACACACACACACACATAAAAATTATGTGCACACATACGCACCCTGTTGACCTCTAAAAACACCAAAGCCGTACCCCTGTCAAGAGTTACACACACTTCACACACTCACACACTTAACATTTTCATTGAAACAGAGACCAGGAAAAGGGATTGCCTTGTAAGGATATTTGGGTTTTAAAACCATGTACAGTGCTTTCAGACTTAGTACATTATATGCTAAGCCTTATAAAGGCTGCACATGCTTAGAATAAGAAAAGGGTTTCTCCTCTTTCTTCATATTCTGTGCAGTGGCTAAATCAGTTCAACACAATTAAAAAATATCATAATAATGGCAAAGCAGGTTTAGCAGGTGGTGAACCAGGTCCAAGTCAGTAAATTGTTTTATGATACAGTGCCTGCCTTCAGAAACAAAATGTTGTTGTTTTACAGCCTGAATTTAAAATGGATTAAATTGAGATTTTGTGTCACTGGCCTACACACAATTAATGTCAAAGTGGAATTATGTTTCTAGAATTAAAAAAAAAACTAATTAAAAATGAAAAGCTGAAATGTCTTGAGTCACTAAGTATTCAACACCTTTGTTACGGCAAGCCTAACTAAGTTCAGGAGTAAAAATGTGCTTAACAAGTCACATAATAAGTTGCATGGACTCACTGTGTGTGCAATAATAGTGTTTAACATGATTTATGAATGACTACTTCATCTCTGTCCCCGACACATACAATTATCTGTAAGGTCCCTCAGTATAGCACTGAATTTCAAACACAGATTCAACCCCTAAGACCAGGGAGATTTTCCAATGCTTCGCAAAGAAGGGCACCTATTGGTAGATGGATAAAAATCTAATAAAAATCAGACATTGAATATCCCTTTGAGCATGGTGAAGTTATTAATTACACTTTGGATGGTGAATCAATACACCCAGTCACTACAACGATACAGGTGTCCTTCCTAACGAAGTTGCCGGAGAGGAAGAAAACCGTTTAGGGATTTCACAATGAGGCCAATGATGTTTGTGATAGGATAAAACTGAGGATGGATCAACAACATTGTAGTTACTCCACAATACTAACCTAACTGACAGAGTGAAAAGAAGGAAGTACACAATACAAATATTCCAAAACATGCATCCTGTTTGCAATAAAGTAAAACTGCAAAAAATTTGGCTAAAAATGTACCTTTATGTTCTGAATATAAAGGTGTTATGTTTGGGGCAAATCGAACGCCACACATCACTGAGTACCACTCTTCATATTTTCAAGCATGGTGGTGGCTGCATCATATTATGACAAGTATGCTTGTCATCGGCAAGAACTAGGTTTTTTGGGGGGATAAAAATAAACAGATTAGAGCTAAGCACAGGCAAGATCCTAGAGGAAACCTGGTTCAGTCTGCTTTCCATCAGACACTGGGAGACAAATTCACCATTCAGCAGGACAATAACCTAAAACGCAATGGCCAAATATAAACTGGAATGGCTTACCAAGAAGACAGTGAATGTTCCTGAGTGTCAGAGTTACAGTTTTGACTTAAATGGGCTTGAAAATGTATGGCAAGACATGAAAATGGCTGTCTAGCAATGCTCAACAGCCAACTTGATAGTGCTTGAATAATTTAAAAAAGAATATGTAAATATTGTAGAATCAAGGTGTGCAAAGCTCTAGGAACTGTACCCAGAAATACTCACACCTGTAATCCCTGCCAAAGGTGATTTCAACATGTATTGACTGAGGGGGTTGAAGATTTATGTAATCAATATATATTAGTGTTTGGATTTTCAGGATTTTTTTTTTTTTACAAACATTAGAATTGTTCTTCCACTTTGACATTACAGAGTATTTTGTGTAGATCGTTGACAGGAATTACAATTAAATACATTTTAATCCCACCATGTAACAGAAGAAAATGTGGAAAAGTCAAGGGTTGTGAATACTTTCTGAAGGCACTGATCTCTTGTAGTCTTCATCAGACTGTCTTGAYGGGGGGGGGGGGGGTCTGAAAATAAATGTAGTCCTGCTTGGTGGCATTTCGTGAAGGCTCCATGTGATACTGATCACACTATATGTTTTTGAGTGTGTAGATGTGGTTGTTCTTGTTCGATAGAGCCATTGAATGTCTTTCAGCGATGTTCCTATCAGCGGATTCATTGCTAAATATACAAGCTGACACATTTTTTCCAGTCTCTGGAAGACTACAACTGGTAAGGGGTGGTGCTTGGTGCTCTGGCACCGTCCCAAGGCTGGCTTTTTGGAAAGGGAGGCGAACACTAACAACACAATCCTTTGGGCAGAACGGAAAAAACTGTGGCTTCAAGTGATTCCTCTCATCAACACAAATTCAAAGATGGAGAATTTTTTATGCTACATGGTGACATTCAACCATACATGTTTCAACCAGAATATAACGAATAGGATTCAAAACAAAGAGTTAGATTTAGCTAGAATGTCACGACTTCCTCCGAAGTCTGACTTCTCTGCCGTCAGTACGCACCCCTTACATAGAAGCTACATCCGATGCCAGCACCAAGAGGGCAGATGACAAATATGGTGCCTAGCTAAGTAAGTTATTTTTCATGCAAGCCACCTAGCTAGCAAGCTAACTTTAGTTTATCTACTGAAACCCATATTGTGTATTGCTGGCTAACATACAACTGTGTTACAGTGGGGAGAAATCACATACATTTTCTGTTTGCTAACTCAGGTAGGTAGGTCGGTAGCTAGCTAAGTTTAACAACTACAGGTAGCCATATCTACGACTATATGACAAATATGACCATAATTCTATCCTCCTGATTCCTGCTTACAAGCAAAAACTAAAGCAGGAAGCACCAGTGACTCGCRCAATAACGAAGTGGTCATATGAGGTAGATGCTAAGCTACAGGACTGTTTTGCTAGCACAGACTGGAATATGTTCCGGGATTCTTCCGATGGCATTGAGGAGTACGCCACGTCGTCACTGGCTTCATCAATAAGTGCATTGATGACATCATCCCCTCAGTGACCGTACGTACATACCCTAATCAGAAGCCATGGATTACAGGCACCCTCCGCACTTAGCTAAAGTAGAACTGCCGCTTTCGGATGCTTATAAGAAATCCCGCTATATCCTCCGATGAACCATCAAACAGGCAAAGTGTCAATACAGCATTAAGATTGAATCGTACAACACTGGCACCGACGCTCGTCTGATGTGCAGGGCCTGTAAACTATTACGGACTACAAAGGGAAGCACAGCCGCGAGCTGCCCAGTGACACAAGCCTACCAGATGAGCTAAATGCCTTCTATGCTCGCTTCGAGGCAAGCCACACTGAAGCATGCATGAGAGCATCAGCTGTTCCGGACGACTGTGTGATCACGCTCTCCGTAGTCGATGTGAGTAAGACCTTTAAACAGGTCAACATTCACAAGGCCCAAGGGCCAGACGGATTACCAGGACGTGTACTCCGAGCATGTGTCGACCACCTGTCAAATCAAGTCAAAGTTTATTTGTCACGTGCGCCGAATACAACAGGTGTAGAACTTACAGTGAAATGCTTACTTACAGGCTCTAACCAATAGTGCATAAAAGGTGTTAGGTGAACAATAGGTAAGTATAGAAATAAAACAACAGTAAAAAGACAGCCTATATACAGTAGCGAGGCTATAAAAGTAGCGAGGCTACATACAGACACCGGTTAGTCAGGCTGATTGAGGTAGTATGTACATGTAGATATGGTTAAAGTGACTATGCATATATGATGAACAGAGAGTAGCAATAGTGTAAAAAGAGGGGTAGGCGGGTGGCGGGACACGATGCAGATAGCCCGGTTAGCCAATGTGCGGGAGCACTGGTTGGTCGGCCCAATTGAGGTAGTATGTACATGAATGTATAGTTAAAGTGACTATGCATATATGGTAAACAGAGAGTAGCAGCAGCGTAAAAGAGGGGTTGGGAGATGCACACAATGCAAATAGTCCGGGTAACCATTTGATTACCTGTTCAGGAGTCTTATGGCTTGGGGGTGAAAACTGTTGAGAAGCCTTTTTGTCCTAGACTTGGCACTCCGGTACTGCTTGCCATGCGGTAGTAGAGAGAACAGTCTATGACCGGGGTGGGTGGGGTCTTTGACAATTTTTAGGGCCTTCCTCTGACACCGCCTGGTGTAGAGGTCCTGGATGCCAGGCAACATAGCCCCAGTGATGTACTGGGCCGTACGCACTACCCTCTGTAGTGCCTTGCGGTCAGAGCACGAGTAATTGCCGTACCAGGCAACCAGTCAGGATGCTCTCAGTGGTGCAGATATAGTAAATTATCATTAGTAAAGATGGGGGGCCTAGACAGTTGCCCTTGGAAATTCCTGATTCTACCTGGAATATGTTGGAAAGGCTTCCATTAAAGAACACCCTCTGTGTTCTGTTAGACAAGGTAACTCTTTATCCACAATATAGCAGAGGGTGTAAAGCCAAAACACATACAGTTGTAGTCGGAAGTTTACATACACTTAGGTTGGAGTCATTAAAACTCGTTTTTCAACCACTSCACAAATTTCTTGCTAACAAACTATAGTTTTGGCAAGTCGGTTAGGACATGTACATTGTGCATGACACAAGTAATTTTCCCAACAATTGTTTACAGACAGATTATTTCACTTATAATTCACTGTATCACAATTCCAGTGGGTCAGAAGTTTACATACACTAAGTTGACTGTGCCTTGAAACAGCTTGGAAAATTCCAGAAAATTATGTCATGGCTTTAGAAGCTTCTTGAATATGCTAATGATTGGACATCATTTGAGGCAATTGGAGGTGTACTGTGGATGTATTGTAAGGCCTACCTTCAAACTCAGTGCCTCTTTGCTTGACATCATGGGAAAATCATAAAGAAATTAGCCAAGACCTAAAAATTTAATTGTAGACCTCCAAAAGTCTGGTTCATCCTGGGAGCAAATTCCAAATGCCTAAGGTACCACGTTCATCTGTACAAACAATTTACGCAAATATAAACATCATGGGTCCACGCAGCCATCATACGCTCAGGAAGGAGACACGCACTGTCTCCTAGAGATGAACGTACTTTGGTACGAAAAGTGTGAATCAATCCGAGAACAACAGCCAAGGACCTTGTGAAGATGCTGGAATAAACAGTACAAAAGTATCTATATCCACAATAAAACGAGTCCTATATTCGACTTAACCTGAAAGCTGCTCAGCAAGAGGTAGAGCCACTGCTCCAAAACCGCCATAAAAAAGCCGACTACGATTTGCACTGCACATGGGGATGAAGATTGTACTTTTTGGAGAAATGTCTCCCTATGTTTGGAGGAAAAAGGGGAGGCTTGCAAGCCGAAAACACCATCCCATCTTGTAAGCACGGGGTTGGCAGCATCATGTTGTGGGGTGCTTTGCTGCCGGAGGGACTGGTGCACTTCACAAAATAGACGGCATCATGAGGCAGGAAAATTATGTGGTATATTGAAGCAAAATCTCAAGACACAGTCAGGAAGTTAAAGCTTGGTCGCCAATGGGTCTTCCAAATGACAATGACCCCAAGCATACTTCCAAAGTTGTGGCAAAATGGCGTTAGGACAACAAAGTCAAGGTGTTGGAGTGGCCATCACAACGCCCTGACCTCAACCTATAGAAAATTGTTGGGCAGAACTGAAAAAGCGTGTGCGAGCAAGGGGCCTACAAACCTGACTCAGTTACACCAGCTCTTGTTAGGAGAATGGGTCAAATTTCACACATCTCTTTTGTGGGAAGCTTGTGGAAGCTATCCGAAACGTTTGACCCAAGTTAAACAATTTAAAGGTAATGCTACCAAATATAATTGAGTGTATGTAAACTTCTGACCCACTGGGAATGAGATGAAAAAAATAAAAGCTGAAATAAATCATTCTCTCTACTATTATCTGACATTTCACATTCTTAAAATAAAGTGGTGATCCTAACTGACCTAAAACAGGGAATGTTTACTATGATTAAATGTCAGGAATTGTGAAAAACCAAGTTTAAATGTATTTGGCTAAGGTGTTAGTAAACTTCCGACTTCAACTGTACATTTTTCCAGCAGTAGACTATGATCGGTAATGTCAAAAGTCGCACTGAAGTCTAACAAAACAGCTCCCATAATCTTTTTTATCATCAATTCTTCTCAGTCATTGTTGTAGGCTGTGCCTGTTGAATGTCCTTCACTATGAGCGTGCTGAAAGTCTGTTGTTAATTTGTTTCTGTAAAATAGCATTGTATCTGGTCAAACACAATTTTGGGTTGGTAATAGGCTGATTGGTTGGCTATTTGAGCCAGTAAAGGGGGCTTTACTATTCCTGGGTAGAGGAATAACTTTTGCTTCCCTCCAGGCCTGAGAGCATACACTTTCTAGTAGGCTTAGATTGAAGATATGACAAATAGGAGGGGCAATATCTTCCGATATTATCCTAATTTTCCATCCAAATTGTCAGACCCTGGGTGGCTTGTCATTATTGATAGACAACAATCATTTTTTCACCTCTTCCACACTCACTTTACAGAATTCTAAATGACAATACTTGTCCCGTGTGGCTCAGTTGGTAGAGCATGGCGCTTGCAACGCCAGGGTTGTGGGTTCATTCCCCACGGGGGGACCAGGATGGATATGTATGAACTTTCCAATTTGTAAGTCGCTCTGGATAAGAGCGTCTGCTAAATGACTTAAATGTAATGTAAATGTAATGTAAATGTCTTTCATAAATTAAGTTGTTCTTGCCTGGTTAAATAAAGGTTAAATCTAAAATAAAATAATTTTGTCAGTTATACTTGGATGTGTAGTGTCAGCGTTTGTTTCTGGCATGTCATGCCTAAATTTGCTAATCTTGTAACAATCTGTAGCTACAGTTCTCTGCAGTTTACTACACCTGAGACACACTGAATTGTACTACACTGTTCGTACTGTATTTTTTGGTATGTTACTTTTACCATATATCATTCTTGTTGAATACCCAGTTCTCTTTTCTAGTTAGCATTAAATATTGTACACTCCCCTGTATTTTATATTTTGAAACATTCTTTGGATATATCTGAATGTCTAACATCTGTTTGATGCTAATGAGCCCTGTACATCGTATAGAAATATATTTTGTGAATACATAAAGGCAGACAAATTTTGAGGTTTGATCAAAAATATCCATATTTATTTTATGGTCCTTTATCCAGCTTCGGTACACTGGGAATGGTGGGCTGTGAAAGCTGAAACTCTTTGTGACGAATGGTCTTGTCCTGTCTTCCAGAAGTGGCGTAGGTGGCTCGTAGACCTTAACCACCAACTGTTTGGTCCTCTTGCAGAAGATTGGCTGGTACTACACATCTCCTGGAAAGACATGGTTGTGGTGTTACCATTTGACACGTTTTGTGGAAGGGACATAGGACAACATGCATTTGTTGGTAATGGTGTCAACTGATTGGGGCCGAAGTGTTTAGAGACAGACTAGTGTATTGTTTATTTTAGGGACATTGGGAGCTGCTTTTGAGAGGGAAYATCAGTGAACAAAGTGAATGGGCTGGGGGGCTGCAGAAGGTGTGAAATGTCTWAGGAGGGCAGGTTTTACACAGTATGTATTCTTGTCTATGGGCAATTGAGGAGCAATGGCACCTTTCAATCCATTCTCATACACAACAACACATTTACTGTCTCTAAGCGCAACCAAAACCCCCTTCCTCYTCTCAAAGACCTGTCTGTAAACCTCCCCAGCCCACTGACTTTGACATATCATTCTTGTCTATAGTAGCATGGCACTTTTGTAGACGTGTCTATTGTGTTTTGAGAATCTGCAGGACAAAGAATGAGGTGATTGTGTCATTACTGTTGTAGTCTTGATTTTATACCTTTCAGTGTCCCTCGTTTTTGTCCCACAATCTAGTTGTGCTCCATAAGTGCAAGGTGTGCCCCTTCCCTCATGCTTGTGTACCCAAAATGCCCCGCTTTGGGGTATTTTTCAGCAGGGCCTGTGGAATGACTCCAGAACCTGAGTTTTACAGAAAGAAAAGGTAAAAAGAGAAGAGGGGTAGACTAGATTGATTACATGGTCTGGAAGGTATTCTGTAGTCCTAAAGTTACCTCTAACCACCTGTAACCCCATAACACAAACACCACCCATACAAACACTGCCCAATTGATGTTTATGTCATGCATTTAGCTATCTTGGCAGTCAGCTTGTAAATAT
Source organism: Salvelinus sp. IW2-2015 (assembly GCF_002910315.2). NCBI lineage: Eukaryota > Metazoa > Chordata > Actinopteri > Salmoniformes > Salmonidae > Salvelinus > Salvelinus sp. IW2-2015. The sequence continues at coordinate 4,853,639 of NC_036871.1, forward strand.
TCTTGCTAATTTACGCATTTAATTTATATGCAGCAAGATTGCCTGCCAGCTAACCAACCATAGACAATTTATTCACATTCATCATTACTACTAACACACKGAGAGTGAGTTAGCTATATCGACAATTCAATGTTTAGTAATGGAGTGCTTTCCAGACAAGGTGGAATAGATGGCTACCGGGTTGAGTACTCGTATTTGCTACCATTAGCTAGTTTGCGTCAGAATGAACTGTTTTCATGGTTGAGCTCAAGGTCATAGGCTAACCAATGGAAATCCATAGCTTGAATGCTGACTGGTAGTTTGACCTTTGCCACTGACTAAAACGCCATACTGTGTAAACCAAGAGGTTTTTCTAAGTATTGGGCTGGGAAAAAAGCTCGCTCACCTATGGTTTCCCCAGAGACCGTAACTCATTCTGGGATAGTACCCCAATAGAGTTGAGGCGGCTAACTGATGGCTAACGGTGAAGGTCACACAATCGCGCCCCTCTCCCCATCTTAAAGCTTCCACATGCACCGGTTCGGCTGGCGCCTAGCCYAACCAAATTAGTGTGCTCGCATACCTTCGACCTTCGCTTGAAAAACAAGAAAAAAAAGCAGCAACGGTATTGTTTGTCCATCTTGAGATGCCATAGCCAGTATACTCTCCCTCAAAATAGTCTGAAGAAATCTGCCATTCATTTTGATGTTTTTGCCGAGGAATCTTTGTTGCGCAATTTAACTAGGATGTTTGGTGAATTATTTCTCAAGTGAAAAAATTCTATGAAAACATGTTGCCTACACTTGAATGACAATAAAAACTTAATTGAAGAATCCCTACTGTTGACCAATAACAGACAAAGGGGCGTAGACTTCGACTTTCAAACTTCAGATTGTCTAGAGAAAAACATTTGTGTGTGCAAACAGCAGAAAAAAACGCTTACCGAAGGCCAAAACAAACAAAAATGAAGCACTACTTCTCCCCAGGGAGGATTTGTTTTGCTCTTGTCCCCCCATCTCCTCCCTCCTCTCTTTGACCCCTGACCATCCCTCATGTGTAAAGGAGAAGGAGATTGCTGGGCCATCTGGACAAAAAAACGATACGATCACAACCTGATTCCTGTCATTGGTTGTCTCCCTCCCTCCCCTACTCCCTCACTTCTTCACCCCACATCCATCCATCCATCCCTCCCTCCCCTACTCCCTCACTTCTACACCCCTCCCCACCATCCCTCTCTCCCCTACTCCTTCACTTCTTCACCCCTCCTCCCCATCCCCCATGAATAGAGGGAGAAATCTATTTTCCTTGAAGTGTAACATTAAATGTTACTTTCTCTCTCTCTCTTTCTCTCATTTCCTTGTTTCATCATGTGTGTGTAGGAGAGAGGGCGTGTCCCATTACACTCCCACCCACACAAAAGTCTGAATCCAAAATGTCACCCTATTCCTAATGGCACATTTCCTTACAGGATTTACCACAGTGTTTTATCCAAAAGGCTCAGACTACGAGGGCCGGCACCTGTGTCTCACTGGGCCATTGCTCCGGTGGACCTGCTCCCACCACTGGTACTTTTCAGCTGGCATTTCAAATCAAACTTTATCGGTTACCTGCGCCGAATACAACACGTTTACCTTAAAGTGAAATGCTTATTTACAAGTCCTTAACCAACAGTGCAGTTCAAGAAAGATTGAAGAAAATATTTGCCAAATAAAGAAAGTCAAAATAAATAAAAAGTAACACAATAAAATAACATTAACGCGGCTTATACAGGGGGTACCGGTACCGAGTCAATGTGCGGGAGTACAGGTTAGTCGAAGTAATTTGTACATGTAGGTAGGGGTGAAGTGACTATGCATAGATAATAAACAACGAGTAAAAGCAGTGTAAAAAATAAATGGAGGGAGGGAGGGGGTCAATGTAAATTATCCGATGGCCGTTTGATGAATTGTTCAGTAGTCTTATGGCTTGGGGGTAGATGCTGTTAAGGAGCCTTTTGGTCCTAGACTTGGCGCTCCGGTACGCTTGCCGTGCGGTAGCAAAGAAAACAGTCTAAGACTTGGGTGACTGGAGTCTTTGAAAATGTTATGTACTTTCCTCTGACACCGCCTAGTATATAGGTCCTGGATGGTAGGAAGCTTGGCCCCAGTGACGTACGCACTACCCTCTGTAGRGCCTTACGGTCATATTCTGAGCAGTTACCATACCCGGTGGTGATGCAACTGGTCAGGATGCTCTCGCTGGTGCAGCTGTAGAACTTTTTGGGGATCTGGGGACCCATCCCAAATCTTTTCAGTCTCCTGAGGGGGAAAAGGTGTTGTCTGCCCTCTTCACGACTGTCTTGGTGTGTTTGGACCATAATAGTATGTTGGTGATGTGGACACCAAGGAACTTGAAACTCTCAACACACTCCACTACAACCCGTCAATGTTAATGGGGGCCTGTTTGGCCCACCTTTTCCAGCTCCTTTTTCTTACTCACATCGAGGGAGAGGTTGTTATCCTGGCACCACACTGCCAGGTCTCTGACCTCCTCCCTATAGTCTGTTTCATCGTTGTCGGTGATCAGGCCTACCACTGTTGTGTTGGAGGCAAACTTAATGATGGTGTTGGAGTCGTGCCTGTCCATGCAGTCATGAGTGAACAGGGAGTACAGGAGGGGACTGAGTACACACCCCTGAGGGGCCCCAGTGATGAGGATCAGCGTAGCAGACGTGTTGTTTCCTACCCTTACCACCTGGGGGCAGCCCGTCAGGAAGTCCAGGATCCAGTTGCAGAGGGCGGTGTTTAGTCCCAGGGTCCTTAGCTTAGTGATGAGCTTTGTGGGCACTATGGTGTGAATGCTGAGTTGTAGTCAATGAACAGCATTCTCACAGAGGTTTTCCTTTTGTCCAGGTGGGAAAGGGCAGTGTGGAGTGCGATTGAGATTGCGTCATCTGTGGATCTGTTGGGGCGGTATGCAAATTGGAGTTGATCTAGGGAATCCGGGAGGATTCTGTTGATGTGAGCCATAACCAGCCTTTCAAAGCACTTCATGGCTACCAAGGTGAGTGCTACGGGGCAGTAATCATTTAGGCTGGTTACCTAAATGTTCTTGGGCACAGGGACTATGGTGGTCTGCTTGAAACATGTTGGTATTACAGACTCAGACAAGGAGAGGATGAAAATGTCAGTGAAGACACTTGCCAGTTGGTCATCGCATGCTCGGAGTACATGTTCTGGTAATCCGTCTGGCCTTGCAGCCTTGTGAATGTTGACCTGTTTAAAGTTCTTACTCACATCGGCTGATGCTCTCATGCATGTTACTGGGTTACTTGCCTCGAAGCGAGCGTAGAAGTCATTTAGCTTGTCTGGTAGGCTCGTGTCACTGGGCAGCTCTCGGCTGTGCTTCCCTTTGTAGTCTGTAATATTTTGCAAGCCATGTCACATCCGACAAGCGTTGGAGCCAGTGTAGTATGATTCGATCTTAGTCCTGTGTTGATTCTTTGCCAGTTTGATGGTTCGTCAGATGGCATAGCTCCTGAGTGGCACAGTGGTCTAAGACACTGCATCTCAGTGCAAGAAGCATCACTGCAGTACCTCGTTCGAATCCGGGTTGCATCACATCTGGCCGTGATTGGGAGTCCCATAATGCGGCGCCCAATTGGCCCAGCGTCATCTGGGTTTGGCCGGGGTAGGCTGTCATTGTAAATAAGAGTTTGTTCTTAACTGACTTGCCTAGTTAAATACATAAAAKATTTAAAATAGCGGGATTTCTTATAAGCTTCTGTGATGGTGTCCCGCTCCTTGAAAGCAGATGCTCTACCTTTTATCTCAGTGTTGATGTTGCCTGTAATCAATGGCTTCTGGTTAGGGTATGTACGTACAGCCACTGTGGGGACGATGTCATCAATGCACATATTGTGAAGCCAGTGACTGATGTGGTGTACTCCTCAATGTCATCGGAGGAATCCCAGAACATATTTCAGTCTGTGCTAGCAAAACAGTTATTACAATGATACATATATATATTGATTCTTAAAGAATATATAACTTATAATTGCCTCTTGAGCTTAGTTTAACTGTCGTACCCCATCAGAAACCAAAATATGAGCTTGTTTTACTAGGTATTTTTGTAAATGTAAACAAACAAACAAACACTGTATAGCCTCAACATGATTAAAACCCTAATTTTGATATCATGGATGGTCAGTCCTTGCATCGATAGCTCGGTCTATGAATTTCCGAATGGTTACATTTCTAGAGGCCCATCCCTCACTTTTATACCAAAACATAGGCTGGGTAACCGCTTTGTTGTTTTTTCAGTTAAGGATTCTAGCTTCAAGGTCAGACGAAAGGTGGTTTGTTGTCTCTGACAGTAGGAATGCTGAGATTTCCCACACTCTTCTGTTTACTGAGACAAAAGCCGTAAAGAAACAAACACACACACAGGCTGTGGTCATCATCACTCAAAATGATGTCTCAAATCTGACACCTTTAAGTGCTTGTCGAGCAAGCATACAATGGTTTAGCATAGACTTTGGTATGTCTTCCTTTGTCATTTTGGCGTAGGCGACCCTGCCATGGTGGTTGTGAACCCAGCTGTGTGTGTGTGTGTGTGTGTGTGTGTGGTGTGTGTGTGTGTGTGGTGTGTGTGTGTGTGTGTTGTGTGTGTTTGTGTGTGTGTGTGTGTGTTGTGTGTGTGTGTGGTGTGTGTGTGTGTGTGTGTGTGTGAAGTAGGGGTGTTGCTAGTTGAACATATGGGCTTTGTTGGGGTAGGTGGAATGGGGTGGTGGTTATGGCACCCCAGCTTCTCCCGTTGACACCTCACAGTCTACGCAATACGCCTGCCCTGAGGCTAATCCCCCATTTATATGCAAGCAGATGCCCTGAGCAGATCACCTCAGGAACTAAAAAGTAAGGGCCTCGTAATGGTGAGGGGTGAGGGGGGATGGACTAAACTGAACCAGGGAGACTAGCTTCAATTCCCAGGGAGGCTATGGTAGATGCTCTGTCTAATCCCAGGGGCTATAGTAGATGTTCTGTCTTATCCCCAGAGGCTAATAGGTAGAATGTGTCTGTCTTGCATCCCCAGGGGAGCTATAGGTAGATGTTCTGTCTGATCCCCAGGGGGCTATAGGTAGATGTTCTGTCTGATCCCCAGGGGGCTATAGGTAGATGTTCTGTCTGATCTCCAGGGGGCTATAGGTAGATGTTCGTGAATGGTTTTATTTCAATCGTTTTATAAAGGAGAGAGATACAGTGATCCTGATTACTGCATTGTTGTGTTTGAAGCTTGCAAGAAAGGAACTTCACTGTACTTGAAAGGCATTTCACATGACACTAAAACTTGAAACAATGATAAAGTAGTGACTGAGTACTGAGTTAGTGACTCTGACTAAGGCCTCACTGAGTGAAAATGTTTAATACTTGTTCCTGGGATACAGAGTCCCACATCATGAACTTCAGTTGATACTGTTAGGAAAGAGTTTAAAAAAAAAGTGGGCCAAGCATGTGGTCATTGCCCTGTAAACATTGTGAAAATAATAATAAAAATAATATGATAAATAATATGATAAKATTTTACGATAAATAAATATTCCTTTGGAAGGAATAGTGTCCATTTGGAGCTACTGTATGACCACAACAGATCCTACGTTGCCATACTCCCAGCATTTATTACATTCTTTCCGTTTAGTCTTGAGTATGTCTGCTGTTTTTTTTTTGGTCACATACACATGGTTACCAGATGTTAATGCGAGTGTAGCGAAATGCTTGTGCTCCTAGTTCCGACATTGCAGCAATATCTAACATGTAATCTAACAATTCCACAACAACTACCTAATATACACAAATCTAAGTAAAGGAATGGAATAAGAATATATGGATGAGCAATGACAGAGCGGCATAGGCAAGATGCAATAGATGGTATAAAATACAGTATATACATATGAGATGAGTAATGCAAGATACATATAACATTATTAAAGTGGCATTATTAAAGTGACTAGTAATCAATTTATTYAAGTGGCCAATGATTTCAAGTCTGTATGAAGGCAGCAGCCTCTCTGTGTTAGTGGCTGTATGGTCTTGAGATAGAAGCTGTTTTTCAGTCTCTCGGTCCCAGCTTTTTGGCCTTCCTGTGACATCGGGTGCTGTAGGTGTCCTGGAGGGCAGGTAGTTTCCCCCGGTGATGRGTTGTGCAGATCGCACCAACCTCTGGAGAGCCTTGCGGTTGGGGGCGGTGCAGTTGCAGTACCAGGCGGTGATACAGCCCGACCGGATGCTCTCAATTGTGCATCTGTAAAAGTTTGTGGGTGTTTTAGGTGACAAGCCAAATTTCTTCAGCCTCCTGAGGTTGAAGAGAAGCTGTTGCGCCTTCTTCATCACACTGTCTGTGTGAGTGGACCATTTCAGTTTGTCTGTGATGTGTATGCCAAAGATCTTAAAACTTTCCACCTTCTCCACTGCTGTTCCGTCGATGTGGATAGGGGGTTGCTCCCTCTGCTGTTACCTGAAGTCCACGATCATCTCCTTTGTTTTGTTGACGTTGAGTGGGAGGTTGTTTCCCTGACACCACATTCCGAGTGCCCTCACCTCCTCCCTATAGGCTGTCTCGTTGTTGTTGGTATCAAGCCTACTACTGTTGTGTCGTCTGCAAACTTGATGATTGAATTGGAGGCGTGCATGGCCACACAGTCATGTGTGAACAGGGAGTACAGGAGAGGGCTGATCACGCGCCTTTGTGGGGCCCCAGAGTTGAGGATCAGCGAAGTAGAGAAGTTGTTTCCTACCTTCACCACCTGGGGGCGGCCTGTCAGGAAGTCCTGGACRCAATTGCACAGGGCGGGATTAAGACCCAGGGCCTCAAGCTTAATGATGAGCTTGGAGGGTACTATGGTGTTGAATGCTGAGCTATAGTCAATGAACAGCATTCTTGCATAGGTATTCCTCTTGTCCAGATGGGATAGGGCAGTTTGCAATGCGATTGCATCGTCTGTGGACCTATTGGGGCYGTAAGCAAATTGAAGTGGATCTAGGGTGACAGGTAAGGTGGAGGTGATATGATCCTTGACTAGCCTCTCAAAGCACTTCATGATGACAGAAGTGAGTGCTACGGGGCAATTTAGTTCAGTTACCTTTGCCTTCATGGGTACAGGAACAATGGTGGCCATCTTGAAGCATGTGGGGACATTAGACTGGGATAGGGAGAGGTTGAATATGTCCGTAAACACATCAGCCAGCTGGTCTGCGCATGCTCTGAGCCGGCAGCCTTGCGAGGCTTAACACGTTTAAATGTCTTACTCATGTCGGCCACGGGGAAGGATAGCCCACAGTCCTTGGTAGCAGGCCACGTCGGTGGCACAGTATTATACTCAAAGCAGGCAAAGAAGGTGTTTAGTTTGTCTGGAAGCAAGATGTCGGTGTCCGTGACGTGGCTGGTTTTCCTTTTGTTGTCCGTGATTGTCTGTAGACCCTGCCACATATGTCTTGTGTCTGAGCCATTGAATTGCAACTCCACTTTGTCTCTATACTGGCATTTCGCTTGTTTGTTTGCCCTACGTAGGGAATAACTACACTTTGATTTCGGCCATATTCCCAGTCACCTTACCATGGTTAAATGTGGTGGTTTATGCTTTCAGTTTGGCGCAAATACCGCCATCTATCTACGGTTTCTGGTTAGGTTTTAATAGTCACATGATGTACAACATCTCCTTTACACTTCTTTATAAACTCACTCACCGAATCAGCATATACGTCGATATTATTCTCTGAGGCTACCCGGAACATGTGATCCACGTGATCAAAGCAATCTTGAAGCGTGGATTCCGATTTGCCGAAAGGAGGGCGGTGTAGGACCTTGTATGCATCGCAGAAGTTAGAGTAGCAGTGATTCAGTGTTTTACCAGTGCGAGTTCTAAAGTGAAAATGCTGATAGAATTTAGGTAGCTTGTTCTCAAATTTGCTTTGTTAAAATCCCCAGCTACAATAAACGCAGACTCAGGATATATGGTTTCCAGTTTACATAGAGTCCAGTGAAGTTCCTTGAGGGCCGTTGTGGTATCGGCTTGTGGGGGGATATACATGGCTGTGACTATAACAGAGGAGAATTCCCTTGGGAGATAATACGGTCGGCATTTGAATTTGAGGAATTCTCGGTCAGGTGAACAAAATGACTTGAGTTCCTGTATGTTYTTACAATTACACCATGAGTCGTTAATCATGAAACATACACCCCCACCCTTCTTCTTCCTGGAGAGATGTATATCCCGAGAGAGCCATGTTTCCGTGAAACAGAGTATGTTACAATCCCTGATGTCTCTCTGGAAAGCAACTCTTGCCCTAATTTAATCTACCTTGTTATCTAGAGACTGGACATTAGCGAGTCATATACTCAGAAGGGGTGGGTGGTGTGCGCGCCTCCGAAGTCTGACCAGACGACCGCTCCATCTACCTCTTCTCTGGCGGCGTTGTTTTGGGTCAGCCTCTGGAATGAGTTCAAATGCCRTGGATGGTTCMGACAAAGGATCCACTTCGGGAAAGTCGTATTCCTGGTCGTACTGCTGGTGAGTTGACGTACTTTCAAGCAAGTGTAATTTCAGGTTACATGTATTGGATTTGGTCACTAAATTTGTTTCACTGTTTCCCTTTGTGTTCCAATCTTTTTCTGTGTATGTACAACAATTTACGTGAACCCTCCATGTGGACTACATAATACTGTCATACTCATAACATCATAGATGTCATAAAGTCATGACAACTGACTTTACAATGTCATGACTCAATCCAATAAAATCACGTCAGTTTGCTAGCTTTAAACTGAGACAATAATKTTGTTTATGACATCTGTTATGTTACGAATATGACAGTCTTATGTAGTTACAGTGCCTTCGGAAAGTATTCAGACCCGTTGACTTTTTCTACATTTTGTTACGTTACATCCTTATTCTAAAAATGATTAAATGAAACAAATCCTCAGCAATCTACACACAATACCCTATAATGACAAAGCAAAAACAGGTTTTTAGACATTTTTGCAAATGTGTTAAAAAAAACGGAAATACCTTATTTAAATAAGTATACAGACCCGTTGCTATGAGACTTGAAATTGAGCTCAGGTGCATCCTGTTTCCATTGATCATCCTTGAGATGTTTCTACAACTTGATTGGAGTCCACCTGTGGTAAATTCAATTGATTGGACATGATTTGGAAAGGCACACACCTGTCTATATAAGGTCTCACAGTTGACAGTGCACGTCAGAGCAAAAACCAAGCCATGAGGTTGAAGGAATGGTCAGTAGGGCCCAGAGACAGGATTGTGTAGAGGCACAGATCTGGGGAAGGGTACCAAAATAATTTGGCAGCATTGAAGGTCCCCAAGAACACAGTGTCCTCCATCGTTCTTAAATGGAAAAGTTTGGAACCACCAAGACTCCCAGCCAAACTGAGCAATCAGGGGAGAAGATCTTGGTTAGGGAGGTGACCAAGAACCTGGTGGTCACTCTGACAGAGCTCCAGTGTTCCTCTGTGGAGATGGGAGAACCTTCCAGAAGGACAACCATCTCTGCAGCACTTCACCAATCAGGCCTTTATGGTATAGTGACCAGACGGAAGCCACTCCTCAGGAAAAGGCACATGACAGCCTGCTTGGAGTTTGCCAAAAGGCACCTAAAGACTCTCAGACCATGAGAAACAAGATCCTCTGTTCTGATGAAACCAAGATTGAACTCTTTTGCCTGAATGCCAAGCATCACGTCTGGAGGAAACCTGGCACAATCCCTACGGTGAAGCATGGTGGTGGCAGCATCATGGTGTCGGGATGTTTTTCAGCGGCAGGGACTTGAAGACTAGTCAGGATCGAGGAAAAGATTAATGGAGCAAAGTACAGAGAGATCCTTGATAAAAACCTGTTCCAGTGCGCTCAGGACCTCAGACTGGGGCAATGGTTCACCTTCTAACAGGACAATGACCCTAAGCACATAGCCAAGACAATGCAGGGGTGGCTTCAGGACAAGTGTCTGAATGTCCTTGAGTGGCCCAGCCAGTGCCTGGACTTGAACCCAATCTAACATCTCTGAAGAGACCTGAAAATAGCTGTGCAGCAAAGCTCCCATCCAGCCTGACAGAGTTTGAGAGGATCTGCAGAGAAGAATGGGAGAAACTCCCCAAATACAGTTGAGCAAGCTTGTAGCGTCATACCCAAGAAGACTCAAGGCTGTATTTGCTGCCAAAGGCCGTTCAACAAAGTACTGAGTAAATGGTCTGAATACTTATGTAAATGTTATATTAAAAAAAAAAAAAAAAATCTCATAAATTGCTTTATCATTATGGGATATTGGGTCTAGATTGATGAGAATAAAACTTTTTTTTATTGCATTTTGGAATAAGGTTGTAATCTAACAAAATGTGGAAAAAGTCCTTATAACACAAGATTCAAGTAAAGGTGTTACCAAATTGAAATGTCATGTTAACTATTTAAAACAGCATCACCAGTAAAGGAAGAGTAACATGATCCAAATAGGATGTTATTACAATTTTGCTAAAGTGAAAAATAATAACAAATAAAAACTAATTTACATTTTGTTTCAGCAAAATTACTTGCTTAGGGGAGAATCCTTAATACTTTCCTCACGTTCCAGTAAATCTGAAATCAGAGGCTTGTTTTATATTACAAACATGGACATACTGAAAGCTTCTCAGCATATCCTCTGCACAATCCAGTTAGTCAAAGTCTTCACAGATTTGAACCGACACTCTGTGTCTCCGGTCACATATGTTAAATCTGGATGGTATTTGATATGTGTGTGTGGATGCTGGTAGACACAGTTTCCGGGCTTAGAAGCTGGAGCAGTGATTTTATTCCATAGAAGCGTAGCAGCAGAGAGAATCAGTTATCCGCTGGGGATGCAAGAGGATGTTTGAGTTGGATATAAAAAAGCCCTTCATTCCAAATGCCCTCAGGAACTTGAACTAGTCTGACTCAGTCACACACACACACACACACACACACACACACACACACACACACACACACACACACACAACACACACACACACACCACAAAACAACACACACCACACACACACACACACACACACACACACACACACACACACACACACACACACACACACACACACACACACACACACACACACACACACACACACACACACACACACACACACACGGTAATGCTCACTTCCAGACAATCACAAAGGCAGTCAGATACAGACACAAATAACACACTCCCTCCATTGACTCAGCCACAAACACAACCACACAAACACACAGAAAGAGCCTCATCAGTTTAAGTCCATTAGAGGAGCCATTTGGCATAATTGATCTGCCTCACTCATTTTCCTCGAAACTTCCGCCCAAGCAATCATGACTAATTGAGAAGGAAGGCCTCTGTGGGTCTTTAAGTGACTGTCTGTCTCTGCGTGTGTGTGCTTGCGTGTGTGTGTGTGTTGTGTGGATAAGTGCACAGAGGGCATTAGAGTAGTTGAGTAGCATTGTGTGTGTGTGTGTGTGTGTGTGTGTGTGTGTGTGTGTGTGTGTGTGTGGTGTGTGTGTGTTGTGTGTGTGTGTGTGTGTGTGTGTGTGAAACTGTTGTGTCGTGAGTGTCGTGGTTCTACTGTGTGTCGCATGGTGATGTAGTGGTTGTGCGTGTGTGTGATCTTAGTGTGTGTGTAGTGTGTGTGTATGTCGTGGTTGACATAGAATGGATCTGCAGAGCAGTCAATCTTTTGCCGGGACAGTATAGTTGATAGTAGCATGGTGTGTGTTCAATGTCAGGCTTATGGCGGCTAGAAGCGCCACTCTGTCGATCGATGTGCGTGCATTTGCAAGGGCGCAGTCGTTTTTTGTTGTTGTCCACATCGTCGTTGCGTTCCACCCAGAGAGGAAGTCTGCCTTGTGTAGTTTATATCCACTAGGGGGCTTGGGGAGCCAGAGTAGCTTACCAAGCAAGAGGGCGCAAGGCACTCTGACTGTAGCTAGCAACGACATTTGAACATCCGGATCCTGTGTTATATGGGTTTTTGTTGACAAATACTAGCTAGCTAGCTACATGTCTGGTTATTCTGGTGTTCTTTGCTTTAGGAAGTTACTTTTTAGCCACATAAGGAGAAAAAAAACATGTCTCTCTATGAATTGCAATGGCTAGAGCTTGAACAGCAAGAGCTGGAAATGTTCTCAATACTCAGGAAGAGAAGAAGAAAAAACAAGTAAATGGCAAGTTCATCCACTGAACACGACAAGAGGGGACGATGGAGAATTACACGTCTCTTGTCCAACCTATGCGAAGTATTGACAAGGAAAGACATACTTCAATCCTTTCGGATGCCAGTTGCCAGATTTGACAACTTGCTTCAGCGGCTTGCCCCTCACATCTCGCACGAGAGAACTTACAGCGTGCCAGTAAGTGCTGCAGAAAGGCTGTCTGTGACCCTTCGGTTTTTGGTGAGTGGTAGCACACAGCAAAGTATTGCTTTAAGTTTTATGCTAGGAATCTCGACAGTTTGTGCTTTCGTCACGGAAGTGTGCCAGGCTATCTGGATCAAATTAAAATCAAATTGTATTGGTCACATAAACATATTTAGTAAATGTTATTGCGGGTGTAGCGAAATGCTTGTGTTCCTAGCTCCAACAGTGCAGTAGTATCTAACAATTCAGTGAAATATATAAATATTAGGACGAGCAATGTCAGAGTGGCATTGACTAAAATACAGTAGAATAGAATACAGTATATACATGTGAGATGAGTAAAGCAGTATGTAAACATTGTTAACGTGGCCAGTGATTCCATGTCTATGTATATAGGTCAGGAGCCTCTAAGGTGCAGGATTGAGAAGCCGGGTGGTAGCCGGCTAGTGATGGCTATTTAACGGTCTGATGGACTTGAGATGGACGCTGTTTTTCAGTCTCTCGGTCCCTGATTTAATGGTCCTGTACGGACCTCGCCTTCTGGATGATAGCAAGGTGAACAGGCAGTGGCTCGGGTGGTTGTTGTCCTTGATGATCTTTTTGGCCTTCCTGTGACATCGGGTGCTGTAGGTGTCCTGGAGGCAGACAGTGTGCCCCCGGTAAATGTTTTGGGCAGATCATACCACCCTCTGGGGAGCCCTGCGGTTGCGGGCGGTGCAGTTGCCGTACCAGACGGTGATACAGCCCGACAGGATGCTCTCAATTGTGCATCTGTAAACGTTTCTGAGGGTCTTAGGGGCCAAGCCATATTTCTTCAGCCTCCTGAGGTTAAAGAGGCGCTGTTGCACCTTCATCACCACGCTGTCTGTGTGGTTGGACAATTTAAGATTGTCAGTGATTGGTACGCCGAGGAACTTGAAGCATTCCACCTTCTCCACTGCGGTCCCATCGATGTGTATAGGGGCATGCTCTCTGCTGTTTCCTGATGTCCACGATCAGCTCCTTCATTTTGTTGATGTTAAGAGAGAGGTTATTTTCCTGGCCCCACTCTGCCAGTGCCCTCACCTCCTCCCTGTAGGCTGTCTCGTCATTGTTGTTAATCAGGCCTACTACTGTTTTGTCGTCTGCAAACTTGATGATTGAGTTGGAGGTGTGGGTGGAAACGCAGTTGTGGGTGAACAGGGAGTACAGAAGGCGGCTCAGCACGCACCCTCGTGGGCCCCCAGTTTGAGGATCAGTGGGGTGTAGATGTTGTTTCCTACCTTCACCACCTGCGGGCGGCCCGTCAGAAAGTCCAGGACCCAGTTGCACAGGGCAGGGTCGAGACCCAGGGTCTCGAGCTTAATGACGAGTTTGGAGGGTACTATGGTGTTAAATGCTGAGCTGTAGTCAATGAACAACATTCTTACATAGGCATTCCTTTTGTCCTATTGGGATAGGGCAATGTGATGGCGATTGCATCATCAGTGGACCTATTGGGGCGGTAAGCAAATTGGAGTGGGTCTAGGGTATCAGGTAGGGTGGAGGTGATTTGATCCTTGACTAGACTCTCAAAGCACTTCATGAGGACAGAAGTGAGTGCAACAGAGCGATAGTCATTTAGTTCAGTTACCTTAGCTTTCTTGGGAACAGGAACAATGGTGGCCATCTTGAAGCATGTGGGGACATTAGACTGGGATAGAGATTGATTGAATATGTCCGTAAACACACCAGCCAGCTGGTCCTAATGGTCCTAATGGCAGTCTCAGATGCAAGGTATCGTTTTACAATGATCAACATGGGTCCTGATGGTAGTCTGAGATGCAAGGTACCCCTTCACCAGGATTTAACGTGGGTCCATATTCTCCCGATGGTAGTCTGAGATGCAAGATACCACTTCAAAATGATCAATGTGGTTCCATATGATCCTGATGTCAGTCTCAGATGCAAGGTATCGCTTCAAGGTGATAAACATGGGTACATATGGTCCTGATGGTAGTCTGAGATGCAAGGTATCGCTTCACCATGATCAACATGGGTACATATGCTTCTGATGGCAGTCTGAGATACAAAGTACCGCTTCAACATGATCAATGTGGTTCTGTATTATCCTAATGTCAGCCTGAGATGGAAGGTATCGCTTCACCATGATCAACATGGGCACATGTGGTTCTGATGGAAAGTACCACATCACCAGGATCAACGTGGGTCCATATGGTCCTGATGTCATTCTGAGATGGGAGGTACCAGTTAACCAGGATCAACGTGGGTCCACATGGCAGTCTGAGATGAAGGWACCACTTCACCAGGATCAACGTGGGTCCATATGGTCCTGATGGCATTCTGAGAWGGAAYYWACKAYTTAACKAGGATCAACATGGCAGTCTGAGATGAAGGAACCACTTCACCAGGATCAACGTGGGTCCATATGGTCCTGATGGCATTCTGAGATGGAAGGTACCAGTTAACCAGGATCAACGTGGGTCCACATGGCAGTCTGAGATGAAGGAACCACTTCACCAGGATCAACGTGGGTCCATATGGTCCTGATGGCATTCTGAGATGGAAGGTACCAGTTAACCAGGATCAACGTGGGTCCACATGGCAGTCTGAGATGAAGGTATCACTTCACCAGGATCAACGTGGGTCCATATGGTCCTGATGGCATCCTGAGATGGAAGGTACCAATTAACCAGGATCAACGTGGGTCCACATGGCAGTCTGAGATGAAGGTATCACTTCACCAGGATCAACGTGGGTCCATATGGTCCTGATGGCATCCTGAGATTGAAGGTACCAATTAACCAGGATCAACGTGGGTCCACATGGCAGTCTGAGATGAAGGTACCACTTCACCATGACCAACATGGGCACATATGGTCCTGATGGAGGTTCCACGGTGCACACATCACGGACAAACTGAAATGGTCCACCCACACAGACAGCGTGGTGAAGAAGGCGCCTCTTCAACCTCGGGATTGCTGAAGAAATTTGGCTTGTCACCTAAAACACTCACAAACTTTTACAGATGCACAATTGAGAGCATCCTGTTGGGCTGTATCACCGCCTGGTACGGCAACTGCTCCACCCACAACCGCAAGGCTCTCCAGAGGGTAGTGAGGTCTGCACAACACACCACCGGGGGCAAACTACCTGCCCTCCAGGACACCTACAGCACCCGATGTCACGGGAAGGCCAAAAAGATCATCAAGGACAACAACCACCCGAGCCACTGCCTGTTCACCCCACTATCATCCAGAAGGCGAGGTCAGTACAGGTGCATCAAAGCTGGGACCGAGAGACTGAAAAACAGCTTCTATCTCAAGGCCATCAGACTGTTAAACAGCCATCACTAACATAGAGTGGCTGCTGCCAACATACAGACTCAAATCTCTGGCCACTTCAATACATTTTATAAATGGATTTAATAAAGGTATCACTAGTCACATTAAATAACGGCACTTTAATAATGTTTACATACCATACATTACTCATCTCATATATATATACCGTATTCTATACCATCTACTGCATCTTGCCTATGCCGTTCGGCCATCGCTCATCCATATAGCTATATGTACATATTCTTATTCATTCCTCTACACTTGTGTGTGTATAAGGTAGTCGTTGTGAATTTTATAGATTACTTGTTAGATATTACTGCACTGTCGGAACTAGAAGCACAAGCATTTCGCTACACTCGCATTAACTTCTGCTAACCTTGTGTGTGACCAATAAAATTGGATTTGATTTGGAAAAAAACGTGTTTCCATATGGTCCTGATGGCAGTCTGAGATGTAACCACAGGCACTACACCACAGACACTGACAGCACAGAGTCATCGTCAAGGTACATCCACCCTACGGTTATTGACCACTCCACACCCACTGGGGACCTGCATCCAGGAGAGTGGAAACAGGTGGTACAAGGGGACACCAGCTTCCTGGACTGAAAAAACATCTCGCAGACAGGGCAACCAGAATTTCTGTAGACGTGCGCTAACAACCTCTAGGACTACTTCCTCACGCCAGCTGGTCAAGTGTCTTTCCAGGATGCTGCTTTCCAGGATGCAGGATGTCGCAGCTGTTTTACGGGCTCCTGACCAATTCTYCTATTTTGTGTGTTTTTTTTACCCCCTGCACATCGACTTGGTACTGGTACCCTGTGTATATAGCCGAGTTATCATTATCATTGTGTTTTTATTATTAATTTTACTGTTAGTTGTTTTATTTTTCTATTATTTCTCCTTTTGATTTCTCTTTGTTGTTAAGGGCCCGCAAATATGCATTTCACAATTAGTCAACACATTTTGTTTGCGAATCGTGACGAATACCATTTGAGTTGACAGTAGATGCTCAGTTCCCTCTGTGATTCACTGCTGTTTGTACCACTACTGGTGTTCATGTGTTTAATTAAGTGTATAACCGTTTAAGTTTGGTCCTGACAAATGGTCCCTCCCAAATGGCACCCTATTCCCTAGTCTAGAGCCCTAAGCTGTGCACTATAAAGGAAATAGGGTGTCAATGGGGATATGTCAATGGGGATATGTGGTTTATAGGTATTGGGTCTAATCAATAAAGCACTGTATGCAGCATATAAGAGGCATGCTTTTTTTTCTTTTTTCATCCAGCAATTGCACCATTGGGATGTGCATCTATCTGATATTTCAACCTCCTTACACCATCTTGGGTAACAGAGGATGTTTCACTGAAGTATGTGTAGGTACTGTATATCTAACTCTGACTGGGTGACACACTGTGGGATTTAGGCCCCCTTAAATGAAGGGGTTTATTTGATTTCTGCTGGAGTATTTATTCTGGATTTACAGATGTGTTTCTTAGAGGGATAAAACAATAGGAGTAGAGAGGAAATTAGGCTGCATCACAACAACAACAGGAAACGAGAAGATACATTTAGGCTCCAGCGCAACAGGGCAAGTGGGATGTTCTGGCTGCTTATCTTCCATCGAGGAATTAGATTACAGGATTATAATACAAACAGACACACACGTACACACATTAGTGATGCGTGGGTCAGCTGTTTGTTCACCAGCACCTGAACCGCAATTGCTAATAACCCATCCTCAACCGGCCGACTATTTGTGATAAAATGAACATCTAGGCCCTAACCCAGGACTACTGAAAAAGCGCTGTGCAATCAGAACGATGACAGGCCTTTAAGAAAGGTCTATGTTCCTCTTTATAATATCCAACATTTTGGTAGGCTATTTTTTTGTCAACCTGTCAATAATTAATACATGCAGCTTCTCTTCTGACATTACTTGTTGTCTTCTAAGGCTAAATAAACCCTTTCTCACTGATAAAATGAATGCTTCTATCTAGTTCACATCAGTAAAGTTTATTTTTCGCTTTCATCTTTTATCTCTGCTTCTCTCTGGCAACAAAGCAGTTTTGTGACCTGGGAGAAAATTTAATTTTTCCGTTTGCCTAGTTAAGGAAATAAAAAGGCATTAAACAAATCCAACATGTTTTTGACAAGATTTCAGTTRGGCTTGGATCCATATTTTATGTGGTTGAAATACTATCAGCTTTTATGATTATGACAGATGGTCCCTAACCGCACATTAATTCTCTCAAGATGCTGAAAGAAATACATCATATTTCTCCACTCCTGTGCCCATGTCAAAATGTACATTTGGTGTATCATTTTACTGTAAGAAATGCTTAATTCTGCAGGAGTTAATATGAAGGCTATGTGAGCTGTTATAGACCTACAGCCAGTGTCCAGATTTCAGTAAGGCTGCTATTCCATTTAACCCATCTGGACAGTACAGTTCCCTTGACATGCCATTTTGAGTCCCTGTCTTGTGACAGTCGAATTTGWATAGCGCCTCACAATCATCACACATAACATAGAGGACAACTCCGTAACATAGCCGGTACTCCTCTTTTACCATTTCACCAAATCCTCACCAAACATTAGACTAGCATACTGTTCTGGCATCCCCTTATATTTATTTTCAACTCTCCATTTTGCAGCTTTTATCTCATTGAACTAAACTCTGACATTGTCCTTTTTGCCTCAGTGGATTGACGTTAAAGAGATAAACTCTATTTGTATGAACATATCAAGATTCAACAACTGAGACATAAACTAAACAAGTTCCACAGACATGTGGACTAACAGAAATGGAACAATGTGTCCCTGAACAAAGGGGGGGGGGGGTCAAAATCCAAGATGGCGTAGCAGTCGGACGTGTGTTTGTCTCTGTCCCATGTAAATAGCCGGTTTCGTCTTTTTTTTTCGTATATATTTTTTATCTCACTTTCCACCTATGATCTAAATATACTTTCCCGCAACCCGCCTCACCCAATGTGATACGGATCTGCTATTTRTATACGTTATAACTGGAAACTCCATCAGCAGCTAGCCAGCTAACTAGCTACTAGCTAGTAGTAACTGTTAGCCACGGCTAGCGGTCTTCACCTTCAGCTCGGACACCACCAGCTGAACGCTGATATCAACCAGTTT
Organism: Salvelinus sp. IW2-2015; assembly: GCF_002910315.2. Lineage (NCBI taxonomy): Eukaryota > Metazoa > Chordata > Actinopteri > Salmoniformes > Salmonidae > Salvelinus > Salvelinus sp. IW2-2015. Next base: position 4,872,495 of record NC_036871.1, read on the forward strand.
ATTGCGCGATATCAACCCAGAGCATATCAGACTGATTTTCTCCACCACATCACCGGATTCCTGACGCAAGCTCTGGACAATTACACCGGATCATCGCAGCTAGCTAACTGCAACCGAGTAGCTACTGCTGGCTAACGCCTCTGTCCCGAAGCAAGCACCAGTTAGCCTTGAGCTAGCCTCGAGCTAGGCCCATCTGCCGGCTAGCCGAAGAGGTCTACCAGCGAATTCTTGGGCTACAATACCTCTTTTTGCCAATTGGACTGGACCTTTTTTTGCCGACACAGAGCCCTGCCAATCCATCACAATGGTCTAAATCAGCTACAAGCTAATTTAGCCATTTTTTTTTGCCGCTGCTGTAGCTTTTACCTTCTGCACAGACACCAGCCCTGTTATTAGCCTGGATATTCTCACCAATTTACCAGCAGCTAGCGCCACTGCCACGAAGCTAGCACCAGTTGCAAACAATTCTACAATTCACAACTCTCTTTCGCCACCGCCATCCGGCTTGGATTCTGTCGACACGACCCACGTCTGAGCAGACCCCTCCGTCTGAGCAGACCTCCCCCGGGCTACTAACTTTAAACGCCGCGTGCTAGCTTAGTGGAGGCCTCCCTGCTCCATCTACGGCTGCCCCTGGACACTATGATCACTTGGCTACATAGCTGATGCATGCTTGACTGTCCATTAATTCACGGTACTCCATTCTGTTTATTGTGTTTTTATCTGTCGGTCTGTGCTTTAACTCAGGATCTGTGTGTAGTTAATCCGACCTTCTCTGCCTAGTCGTCGCCATTTTTACCTGTTGTGCTGTGTTAGACTGCACCCTGTTATTGCTGCTGTTATCTTACCTGTTGTTTAGCTAGCTCTCCAATCAAGACCTGCAATCACTTTATGCCTTACTGTATGTCTCTCTCAAATATCAATATGCCTTGCATACTGTTGTGGGCTAGTTATCATTATCATTGTTTGGTTTGCAATGGACCCGTAGTTCCACTCTCCGTACCTCTGATACATCCTTTGTCCCACCCCCCACACATGCGGTGACCTCACCCATTGAGACCAGCAATGTCCAGAGATACACTCTCTTATCATCACCCAGTGCCTGGGCTTGCCTCCGCTGTACCCGCGCCCCACATACCCCTGTCTGCACATTATGCCCAGAATCTATTCTACCACGCCCATAAATCTGCTCCTTTATTCTTTGTCCCCAACGCTCTAGGCGACCAGTTCTGATAGCCTTTAGCCGACCCTCATCCTACTACTCTCTGTTCCTCGGGTGATGTGGAGGTAAACAGGCCTGCATGTCCCCAGTCACCCTCATTTGTTGACTTCTGTGATCGAAAAAGCCTTGGCCTCATGCATGTCAACATCAGAGCCTCTCCCTAAGTTTGCTTACTCACCGCTTTAGCACACTCTGCCAACCCTGATGTCCTTGCCGTGTCCGAATCTGGCTTAGAAGGCCACAAAAAATTCTGGGATTTCTTAACCAACTATAACTTTCCGTCAAGATAGAACTGCCAAAGGGGAGGAGTTGCAATCTACTGCAGAGATAGCCTGCAAAGTTCTGTCATACTTTCCAGGTCTATGCCAACAGTTGAACTTCTAATTTAAAAATTAATCTTGAACTATAGGGGGTGCTGTTCCGCATTAGCATATTTGGGTCTCCAATTAAAACTGCTCGTGCTAAATTCTTGATCGTACAATATGCATATTATTGTTATTATTGGTAGAAAACCTTTCTAGTTTCTATAGCCGTTGGAATTTTGTCTCTGAGTGGTACAGAACAATATCTACAGCACTTTTCATGACAGGGGTCAGATTTCAGAAATTTTTACCCCTGATCTGGAGTCTGTTTTTAAGGCGACAGTGAATGCTATGAAGAAACCGACACTGCCTACGTCTTCTCTGGGTGTCTGTACGTCATCACGTTTTGAATGGGTCATTGCACAATCACAGCCACTATAAAACAAGAAAACGTAGAAGTACCGCTCTCTTCCTGCATGCGTCGTGCGCAAGTGGGCATCAGCCTGCCTCCTTCCAATCGTTGTTTAGAGAGTGATATTTCTCCGGTCATGTTTTTAGTCGTTATGTTGTTAAAAACATTAAATGTAGTTAATTTGAACCGTTTTATAGCAATTTATATCCGTTAGTGCGATTTTGAGGAATTCTTTGTTGTGCCATCTGAAACTTTGGACACGTTTTGGGGTCCGTTCGACGTTAGTGGATATTTCGAAGGACAGAGGACATCTATCGACCAAAAGAAGATTACACAATAGAAAGGATACATTGCCAAGAATCTGATGGAAGAACAGCTCAAAGTAAGCAATATTAATATGATAAATCGTTGTTCTGTCGAAATATTTTAAACGCATATTTCGCCATTTTGTTTGTTATCGCGTCACTTGGCGAACCCTGTATTGAAAAGTAAGGATAATTTAAAAAATGTAAGTCAGCGTTGCATTAAGAACTAATTGTCTTTCGATTCCTGTCAACCTGTATTTTTAGTCAAGTATATGATTAGCTTTCGATTAACTAGATCACTCTGAAAGCTGACGTCCTCATTTTGATGCTTGAGTTGCTACTATTTTCATTGTATAACCCAGGTTTTGTATGGCTAAATATGCACATTTTCGAACAAACTGTATATGTATGTTGTAAAATGATGTTACAGGAGTGTCATCGGAAGAAAATTGAGAAGTTAGTGAAAATTAATATATTTTGGCGGTGATTACGTTTCGCTCTTTGGCTGGAATCGATGCTCTGGTAACGTTTTCACATGTGGTATGCTAACTTATCGATTTATTGTGTTTTCGCTGTAAACGCTTAGAAAATCTGATATTGTCTGGAATCACAAGATCTGGGTCTTTCCATGGCTATGCTTTGTCTATTCTTATGAAATTGTTTATTAAGAGTAATTGGTCATACACGTTGCTCTCTATAGTAATTCTAGTCGTCTTGTGATGGTCGGTGCAATTGTAAACTGTGATTTCTACCTGAAATATGCACTTTTTTCTAACAAACCTATCCTATACATAAATATGTTATCAGACTGTCATCTGAAGAGGTTTTTCTTGTTAGTGGCTATCAATATCTTAGTTTAGCCGAATTGGTGATAGCACCGGAAGTAGTAAGAAACTGATGGAGTTAGAAAAGTGGTGTATTTTGCTAACGTGTTTAGCTAATAGATTACATATTTTGTCTTCCCTGTAAAACATTTTAAAAATCTGAAATGGTGGCTTTATTCACAAGATCTGTATCTTTCATCTGGTGTCTTGGACTTGTGATTTAATGATATTTAGATGCTACTATCTACTTGTGAAGCTATGCTAGCTATGCTAATCAGTGTGTGGGGGTTGGGGGTGATCCCGGACCCGGGGTAGAGGCTCGTTAGAGGTTAATCTCTCCAGAAATAAGTCTCTCACTGTTGCCGCCTGCTACCGACCCCCCTCAGCTCCCAGCTGTGCCCTGGCACCATCTGTGAATTGATCGCTCCCCATCTAGCTTCAGAGTTTGTTCTGTTAGGTGACCTAACTGGGATATGCTTAACACCCGGCAGTCCTACAATCCAAGCTTGATCGCCTCAATCTCACACAAATCATCAAGGAACCCACCAGGTACAACCCTAAATCCGTAAACATGGGCACCCTATAAGACATTATCCTGACCAACCTGCCTCCAAATACACCTCTGCTGTCTTCAATCAAGATCTCAGCGATCACTGCCTCATTGCCTGTATCGCCACGGGTCCGCGGTCAAACGAACCCCTCATCACTGTCAAACGCTCCCTAAAACACTTCTGCGAGCAGGCCTTTCTAATCGACCTGGCCCGGGTACCCTGGAAGGATATTGACCTCATCCCGTCAGTTGAGGATGCCTGGTCATTCTTTAAAAGTTACTTCCTCACCATATTAGACAAGCATGCTCCGTTCAAAAAATGCAGAACAAGAACAGATATAGCCCTTGTTCACTCAGACCTGACTGCCTCGACCGCCACAAAAACATCCTGTGGCGAACTGCAATAGCATCGAAGAGCCCCCGCGATATGCAACTGTTCAGGGAAGTCAGGAACCAATACACGCAGTCAGTCAGGAAAGCAAAGGCCAGCTTTTTCAAGCAGAAATTTGCATCCTGTAGCTCTAACTCCAAAAAGTTCTGGATACTGTAAAGTCCATGGAGAACAAGAGCACCTCCTCCAGCTGCCCACTGCACTGGGCTAGGTAACACGGTCACCACCGTAAATCCGTGTAATCGAAGACTTCAACAAGCATTTCAATGCTGGCATGCTTCCTCCTGGCGACTCCAACCTGGCCAACAGCCCGCCCCCCCCGCTGCTACTCGCCCAAGCCTCCCCAGCTTCTCCTTTACCCAAATCCAGATAGCAGATGTTCTGAAAGAGCACTGGAAACCTGGACCCATACAAATCAGCTGGGCTTGACAATCTGGACCCCCTATTTCTGAAACTGTCCGCCGCAATTGTCGCACCCCTATTACACCCTGTTCAACCTCTCCTTCGTATCATCTGAGATCCCCAGGATTGGAAAGCTGCCGCGGTCATCCCCCTCTTCAAAGGGGGAGACACCCTGGACCCAAACTGTTACAGACCTATATCCATCTGCCTGCCTATCTAAGGTCTTCGAAAGCCAAGTCAACAAACAGATCACTGACCATCTCGAATCCCACCGTACCTTCTCCGCTGTGCAATCCGGTTTCCGAGCCGGTCACGGGTGCACCTCAGCACGCTCAAGGTACTAAACGATATCATAACCGCCATCGATAAAAGACATTACTGTGCAGCCGTCTTCATCGACCTGGCAAGGCTTTCGACTCTGTCAATCACCATATTCTTATCGGCAGACTCAGTAGCCTCGGTTTTTCTAATGACTGCCTTGCCTGGTTCACCACTACTTTGCAGACAGAGTTCAGTGTGTCAAATCGGAGGGATGTTGTCCGTCCTCTGGCAGTCTCTATGGGGGTACACAGGGTTCAATTCTCGGGCGACTCTTTTCTCTGTATACATCAATGATGTTGCTCTTGCTGCTGGCGATTCCCTGATCCCACCTCTACAGACGACACCATTCTATATACTTCCGGCCCTTCCTTGGACACTGTGCTATCTAACCTCCAAACGAGCTTCAATGCCATACAACACTCCTTCCGTGGCCTCCAACTGCTCTTAAACGCTAGTAAAACAAATGCATGCTTTTCAACCGTTCGCTGCCTGCACCCGCACGCCCGACTAGCATCACCACTGGACGGTTCCGACTAGAATATGTGGACATCTATAAGTACCTAGGTGTCTGGCTAGACTGCAAACTCTCCTTCCAGACTCATATCAAACATCTCCAATCCAAAATCAAATCAAGAATCGGCTTTCTATTCGCCAACAAAGCCTCCTTCACTCACGCCGCCAAACTTACCCTAGTAAAACTGACTATCCTACCGATCCTCGACTTCGGCGATGTCATCTACAAAATAGCTTCCAATACTCTACTCAGCAAACTGGATGCGTTTATCACAGTGCCATTCGTTGTTTACTAAAGCACCTTATACGACCCACCACTGCGACCTGTATGCCCTAGTCGGCTGGCCCTCGCTACATGTTCGTCGTCAGACCCACTGGCTCCAGGTCATCTACAAGGCTATGCTAGGTAAAGTGCCGCCTTATCTCAGTTCACTGGTCACGATGGCTACACCCACCCGCAGCACGCGCTCCAGCAGGTGTATCTCACTGATCATCCCTAAAGCCAAAACCTCATTTGGAGCCTTTCCTTCCAGTTCTCTGCTGCCTGCGACTGGAACGAATTGCAAAAATCTCTGAAGTTGAGACTTTTATCTCCCTCAACAACTTTAAAATCTGCTATCCGAGCAGCTAACCGATCGCTGCAGCTGTACATAGTCCATCTGTAAACTACCCACCCAATTTACTACCTCACCCCCATACTGCTTTTATTTATTTACTTTCTGCTCTTTTGCACACCAGTATCTCCTTTGCACATGATCATCTGATGATTTATCACTCCAGTGTTAATCTACTAAATTGTAATTATTCGATTCATTGCCTACCTCATGCCTTTTGCACACATTGTATATAGATTCTCTTTTTTTTCTTTTCTACCATGTTATTGACTTGTTTATTGTTTACTCCATGTGTAACTCTGTGTTGTCTGTTCACACTGCTATGCTTTATCTTGGCCAGGTCGCAGTTGCAAATGAGAACTTGTTCTCAACTAGCCTACCTGGTTAAAATAAGGTGAAATAAAAAAAAAAAAAAAAAAAAAAAGTAACAGTCAGTATCTGTGTGGCACCAGCTGCATTAAGTACTGCAGTGCATCTCCTCCTCATGGATTGCACCAGATGTACCAGTTATTGCTGTGAGATGTTACCACTCTTCCACCAAGGCACCTGCAAGTTCCAATTCTGGGGGAATGGCCCTAGCCCTCACCCTCCGATCCAACAGGTCCCAGACATGCTCAATAGGATTGAAGTCCGGGCTCTTCACTGGCATGGCAGAACACTGACATTCCTGTCTTGCAGGAAATCACGCACAGAACGAGCAGTATGGCTGGTGGCATTGTCATGCTGGAGGGTCATGTCAGGATGAGCCTGCAGGAAGGGTACCACATGAGGGAGGAGGATGTCTTCCCTGTAACGAATAGCGTTGAATTGCCTGCAATGACAACAAGCTCAGTCCGATGATGCTGTGATACACCGCCCAGACCATGATAGACCCTCCACCTCCAAATCGATCCCGTCCAGAGTACAGGCCTGGTGTATGCTAATTTTTTCGACGATAAACGTGAATCCGACCATCACCCTGGTGAGAACAAAACCGGACTTGTCAGTGAAGAGCACTTTTTACCAGTCCTGTCTGGTCCAGCGACTGTGGGTTTGTGCCCATAGGTGACGTTGTTGCCGGTGATGTCTGGTGAGGACCTGCCTTACAACAGGCCTACAACCCTCAGTCCAGCCTCTCTCAACCTATTGCGGACAGTCTGAGCACAGTTGGAGGATTGTGCATTCCTGGTGTAATTGGGGCAGTAGTGTGTTGCCATCCTGTACCTGTCCCGCAGGTGTGATGTTCGGATGTACCGATCCTGTGCAGATGTTGTTACACGTGTCTGCCACTGCGAGGCAGATCAGCTGTCCGTCCTGTCTCCCTGTAGCGCTGTCTTAGGCATCTCACAGTACGGACATTGCAATTTATTGCCCTGGCCACATCTGCAGTCTCATGCCTCCTTGCAGCATGCCTAAGGCACGTTCCAGCGATGAGCAGGGACCTGGCATCTTTCTTTTGCTGTTTTTCAGAGTCAGTGGAAAGGCTCTTTAGTGTCCTAAGTTTTCATAACTTTGACCTTAATTGCCTACCGTCTGTCAGCTGTTAGTGTCTTAACGACCGTTCCACAAGGCTGCATGTTCATTAATTGTTTATGGTTCATTGAAAAAGCATGGGAAACAGTGTTTAAACCCTTTGCAATGAAGATCTGTGAAGTTATTTGGATTTTTACAAATTATCATTGAAAGACAGGGTCCTGAAAAGGGACGTTTCTTTTTTTGCTGAGTTTACTTTGGGATTTTGGCAATGAAGCCCTTATCTACTTCCCCAGAGTCAGATGAACTCATGGATACCATTTGTATGACTCCCGTATGAAGGAAGTTAGAGGGAGTTTACTAGCATTAGCGCGATGACTGGAAGTCTATGTTATCTACTAGCATGCTAGCAGTTACCATAGACTTCCAGTTGTTGTGCTAACACTAATTAGCAATTGCACTAACGCTAGTTAGCAACTTCCTTCAAACTGCAAGCAGAGACATAAAAAGTATATTCACGAGTTAATTCGGCTCTGGGGAAGTAGATAAAGAGCTTCATTGCCAAAATCCTGAAGTATCCTTTTGTCTTTTTCCGCTCAAGTTCCCAAAAGCATTCGGGATGAAGTTGGTGAAGAGCAACTGTAGAAACGTGCAGTCGACTGCAGTCAAAACTTCATGACCTTTGATCACATAATTTTTGTAAGTTCATGCAGTCGGACAACTTTTATCCCCATAATACAAAACACCTTGATTTGACAAAAGTTATCCGCTAAAATGTGCCCATCGACTTCCACAAACATATAGTACGCAGACGCAAGCACACCCACACACAGTGAGTGAAAACACACCCCAACTACATGCACAAAATCCTCATGGAAACCTCCTATGTTTTTTTAAATAAACATATTTCCAGCAGTTTCTATATGATTCAGACAGCGAATAAATTATTCACATACACTACCCCCAAAACACATTCACCCTGAACACACTCACTTCCTGCACAGTCCAAGCCCATAACCCACATAGACAAGAGTTCAAATGAGTGCTAACCCCCTCCCCCTCCCCAATGCTTCAGCCCTAAGGCAGAGTCAACATTACTTCCTGTTAGTCAGCTCTTTCTTGGCCGGGCAGACTGTCATTGTTTCCAGGTCGGAATCATGGTGAATGTCACACAGCGCACCGACAGCTGATCTCTCCCCTGGGGTCAGAGACGTCCTCCAGAGATTTGTAAAAACTTTTTTGGACACAACATCAAACTTCAAGGAGTAGGGCATTCAAGGAGTTGGTCTGACGGTAATCTTTGATGTCATCGGCCTACCCCCTTTCTAAAGGAACAATAAAGGAGCAATAAAAAACAAAAGAGGAAAGGTCCACCCCACCCATTTGTGCTAACTCATTACATACCTGGACCTCCTATTGCCATGTGCCTTTTGTTAAGCAAATCAGGTGTTAAATTAGGGGAAAAGGAGACTGGAGTTCCACTTTAAGYTCAGAAAACATATGACATTTAAATTCAGCATTCAGGGAATGTTGAGTCTTGCTGTCCTAACAGTGAACACATAGATATGGGATCACACATTACAAGATTCTGGGACTGAGACAAACATAATCCTCAGGCGCTGGGGGTCCCAAATACATAACATAACTTAACAGCAGAAAAATATATTTAGCCTATATATACAGTACCAGTCAAAAGTTTGGACACAACTACTCATTCAAGGGTTTTTCTTTATTTGTACTATTTTCTACATTGTAGAATAATCGTGAAGACATCAAAACTATGAAATAACACATGGAATCATGTAGTAACCAAAAACGTGTTAATCAAATCAAGATATATTTCWTGTTTGAGATTCTTCAAAGTAGCCACCCTTTGCCTTGATGAGAGCTTTGCACACTCTTGGCATTCTCTCAACCAGCTTCATGAGGTAATCACCTGGAATGCATTTCAATTAACAGGTGTGCCTTGTTAAAAGTTCATTTCTGGAATTTCTTTCCTTCTTAATGCGRTTGAGCCAATCAGTTGTGTTGTGATAAGGTAGGGGTGGTATACGGAATATAGTCATATTTGGTAATAGACCAAGTCCATATTATGGCAATGTCATGACGTTGCCCTGTTGGGGGAGGTTTATGACCCCCATGAAWACTTTTCCCCCTTTTCTCTCCACTCTGCAGAATGGTCTCTTGGAAAGCCCCTTGTTAACATAGAGAGAGTATGGTGACATAAAATGGTTGGTAAAATAATACTATTTCTGTAATCCAACCAGTTGAAAGTGTCCGTTGGTACTTAAAGAATATGATGTCAGATCAGTTGTTGTCCGGGACATTATATCTGATGATAGGACGACATAAATTGTATCTTGGAACGTCTACACATTCTAGTTAACAGATTCACATGGAARTGATGTGCAATTTTAATGTTGAATATGAAACTATTTGTGAAAAGATTAAATGTCATTTTAGCTTCTAAATGAGAGAATTGTTTTCATAAGTAAACTATGCTCACTCTGTGGCCACGCCCAYGTGGGACGGACWTMGGTTGAGAGGAGAGAAACACACCGTTCTCTTCTCCAGTATAAAAGCCACCGTGACCCAATTCACGTCAAACTAAGCAAACCCCAGCGTGAACTGTGGTTGCAAATGGTTGAATATCCACTCTACATAACGAAATTTACATGAAACCAGATAACGTGYAGGTGACGCTCACCACACTGGAAAGATGAATTTCTACTAGACTAGTCAGAATACAGCGCGAGCTGATTATGGCAAAATTGAAGTCTTACTCACTAAAGAAGAAGTGATACATCCTGTGTATATGTAATTCTGTGTGATTATTTAGGTATTTAGTAAATAAATAATTAAGCACATTTTTGTATTGCTGATTCAACTTGTTAGCCAGGTTCGTGAAGATAACCAATAATTTTACGACATTCAGATGAGACTGATATTAAGTAAAGAATAATGAATGACTGATTGACTGCTATTGATATAAAAGATCTTCAGATCTTTAAGAGTGGATTCGGGAGATAGCCGCTCTATATAAACTAATGCTTCCATGGTGCCACGGATTCCTAATGAGTAGTTATTYCCAGATTAATTTAATCAAATCATTTATGTTAAGTAATCGATTTGAAAATAGCATGTCATCTCATTTAACCATACTAGAGACACGACAGCAAGAACAGRTCAAATACACAAAGAGAAACGACAGTCCATCATTACTTTAACCTCTATGGGATCGGTGTCCCCCCAGGGGACGGTTGAGCTAACGTTGGCTAATGGTTCAACATTGGGAGCAATTTCCAAATGCCTGAAGGTACCACGTTCATCTGTACAAACAATAGTACGCAAGTTTAAACACCATGGGACCATGCAGCCGTCATACCGCTCAGAAAGGAGACGCGTTCTGTCTCCTAGAGATCAACGTACTTTGGTGCGAAAAGTGCAAATCAATCGCAGAACAACAGCAAAGGACCTTGTGAAGATGCTGGAGGAAACAGGTACAAAAGTATCTATATCCACAGTAAAACGAGTCCTATATTGACATAACCTGAAGCCGCTCAGCAAGGAAGAAGCCACTGCTCCAAAACCGCCATAAAAAAGCCAGACTACGATTTGCAACTGCACATGGGGACAAAGATCGTACTTTTTGGAGAAATGTCCTCTGGTCTGATGAAACAAAAATATAACTGTTTGGCCATAATGACCATCGTTATGTTTGGAGAAAAAGGGGGAGGCTTGCAAGCCAAATAACCACCATCCCAACCGTGAAGCACGGGGGTGGCATGTTGTGGGGGTGCTTTGCTGCAGAAGAGACTGGTGCACTTCACAAAATAGATTGCATCATGAGGCAGGAAAATTATGTGGATATATTGATGCAACTTCTCAAGACATCAGTCAGGAAGTGAAAGCTTAGTCACAAATGGGTCTTCCAAATGGACGATGACCCCAAGCATACTTTCAAAGTTTTGGCAACATGGCTTAAGGACAACAAAGTCAAGGTATTGGAGTGGCCATTACAAAGCCCTGTCCTCAATCCTATAGAAAATTTGTAGGTAGAACTGAAAAAYCYTGTGCGAGCAAGGAGGCCTACAAACCTGACTTAGTTACACCAGCTCTGTCAGGGAGAATGGGCCAAAATTCACCCAACTTAATGTGGGAAGCTTGTGGAAMGCTACCCYAAACGTTTGACCCAAGTTAAACAATTTAAAGGTAATGCCACCAAATACTAATTGAGTGAATGTAAACTTCTGACCCGCTGAGAATGGYATGAAAGAAATAAAAGCTGAAATGAATCATTCTCTCTACTATTATTCTGACATCTCACATTCTTAAAATAAAGTGGTGATCCTAACTGACCTAAATACAGGGAATTTTACTAGGATTAAATGTCAGGAATTGTGAAAAACTGAGTTTAAATGTATTTGGCTACGGTGTATGTAAACTTCCGACTTCAACTGTATATATATTTGGTGTGTATGTCTAGCTATCTATCTTTGTCCTTAAAGGAGGAAATGTTGCTTACTTTTTGAAATCCAAGCTGTAATGCATCCTGATGTCTTTGCTTGCTGGTTCAATCAGACCCCCAAGAGACAACTGCAGGGTCTTGACAGGTCTGCCCTGGGCTAAGTGCTTGAGTTGTGGGGCAGCAATTTTCTCCTCAGATTCCTGAAGGAGTACAGCCCGACTACACGTACCTCTGGAWAATACAGAGCTAACATTAGGCTATAACTGGCAATGCAAATTACTTTCTGAGATATTATTATTATTACTACACAGATCATACACATGATGTTAGCTGGCTAGCCAGCCATCTAACGTCAGCTAGCTAACAGTACGCTTTAACTTGTGGTATTTTGTTGAGACATGTAGCTAGCTAGCTAGCTAGCTAAACAATGAACTATAATCCCAATCCATACAGTAATAGCAATAGAAGCCGATTGTCATAGCTAGCTGAAGTTAACCAAATAGGTTCAGTGTTAGCTTGTTAGCTAGWTAACATTAGGCTATAACTACCAATGCATTTGGCTTTCTGAGATAATTTTAATACACAGATCAGACACGTAATGTTATCTAGCGAGCCAGCCACCTAAAGTCAGATAGCTAGCTAACAGTAAGCTTTAACTTGAATTGAAAACAACTTTCTGACAAAATTAGAAACGTATAATATCTGAAACTGTAGCTAGACTACCCCCATTTCTCCCTCACCCTAATCCAGATAGCTGATGTTCTGAAAGAGCTGCACCCTGGACCCCTACAAATCAGCAGGGCTAGACKATCTGGACCCTCTCTTTCTAAAATTGTCAGCTGAAATTGTTGCAACCCCTATTACTAGCCTGTTCAACCTCTTTTTCGTATCATCTGAGAWCCCCAAAGATTGGAAWGCTGCTGCGGTCGTCCCCCTCTTCAAAGGGGGAGACAATCTAGACCCAAACTGCTACAGACCTAAATCTATCCTACCCTGCCTTTCTAAAGTCTTCGAAAGCCAAGTTAACAAACAGATCACCGACCATTTCGAATCCCACCGTACCTTCTCCGCTTTGCAATCTGGTTTCTGAGCTGGTCATGGCTGCACCTCAGCCACGCTCAAGGTCCAAAACGATATCATAACCACCATTGATAAAAGACATTGCTGTGCAGCTGTATTCATCGACCTGGCCAAGCCTTTCGACTCTGTCAATCACCACATTCTTTTCGGCAGACTTAACAGCCTTGGTTCCTTAAATGACTGCCTCGCCTGGTTCACCAACTACTTCTCTGACAGAGTTGAGACTGCCACCTGCCACCATTGAGACTGCCACCTCTGGCAGTCTCAATGGGTGTGCCACAGGGTTCATTTCTCGGGCTGACTCTTTCTCTGTATACATCAATGATGTCGCACTTGCTGCTGGTGATTCTCTGATCCACCTCTACGCAGACAACACCATTCTGTATACTTCTGGCCCTTCTTTGGACACTGTGTTAACAGTCAGTGGCCTTATCATTACGCATTCCTCTAGTCCCTTTACAACCCCCTATCCCAGTCTTTGCCCTAGACAACCGTCCCATAGGAACAGGACTGGTGCACCAGACCACGATTCCCATTTCRCTCACAGTTATTCCCAACCACTATGAACGCATCACTTTCCTCATCTTAGACTCTCCTGTACACCCTGTAGTTTTAGGTTTCCCCTGACAACAGTTGCATAACCCCAGTATATCGTGGACAGAGAGGAGGTTGTTGGGTTGGTCGCAGGAGTGTCAGGGGAGGTGTCAATCTGTACCACCTCCATGGAAAGTCCAGACCAGGCCGCCCTATCCTGGAGGAGTACTGGGACCTACAGGTGGCCTTTTCGAAGACTTGTGCCATGTGCCTGTCCCCTCATCGCCCATGGGACTGCACTCGACTTTCTGTCTGGTTCTACCCTCCCGCGGMGGCACATCTACCCTCTCTCGCATGGAGAAATCGAAACCATGGAGGCCTACGTCCCAGGAGGCGCTGGCCAAAGGACTCATCTGTCCGTCCACCTCTCCGGCCGCCTCCAGCTTCTTTTTCGTGAAGAAGGAGGGAGATCTCCACCGCTGTATCGATTACCGGACACTGAATAAGGATACTGTTAAATTCAGTTATTCCCTGCCTCTCACACCCACTGGGATCCAACAGAGGCACGGTCCTAAGTACTTTACTAAATTGTAAAGTAGGCCCTATTCTTCACCAGGTTTGACTTTACACTCTCCTACTGGCCAGGATCAATGAACGTTAAAGCCGATGCATTGTCCTGGGTACATGACACAGAGGATCAGAAGYAGAAAGACACCCATTATTTCCCTGCGACAGGAGCTCTCAACTGTCCACTGTCTCGAGGGGCGTATCTACGTGCCCTCTGATGTCAGGACTGTCTCCTCGCCTGGGCACACACAGCACCTGGGACGGGTTACCCAGGTATAGCCCGTACTATCGACTGTCTCTCTGCCAAGTACTGGTGGCCCACCTTGGCCCGGGACTTCCAGGTTTACGTCTCTTCCTGCTCCACCTGCGCACAGAGCAAGACACCTAGACACCTCCCTCATGGAAAACTCCACCCGCTGCRGGTTCCTCAACGACCTTGGTCCCATATCTCCGTGGACTTTGGCACAGACCTTCCCCCCTTGGAGGGGCACAGCACCATCCTAGTCGTTGTGGACCGGTTTTCCAAAGCCTGTCGTTTGATTACTCTGCCTGGTCTCCCTACAGCCCTGCAGACTGCGGAGGCTCTCTTCTCTCACGTCTTCCAGCACTACGGGATCCCAGAGGACATCGTGTCTGACTGTGGTCCTCAGTTCACCTCCKGTGTCTGGAAGGCCTTCATGGAATGACTGGGGGTCACGGTCAGCCTCACCTCCGGGTACTGTCCCCAATCAAATGGGCAGGTGGAAAGGGTAAATCAGGAACTGGYTAGGTACCTTCGTAGTTACTGTCAGGACCGGCCGGGGGAGTGAGCTGCGTTTCTACTTTGGGCAGAATACGCACAAAACTCCCTACATCACTCCTCCACTAACCTTACACCCTTTCAGTGTGTTCTAGGCTATCAGCCGGTCCTGGCACCGGAGTCAGATTGAGGCTCCTGCGGTGGACCATTGGTTCCAGCACTCCTAGGAAGTATGGAACACCGCGCACTCCCGTCTCCAGCGCGTCGTCCTCCAGCAGAAGGACCTGCCACTCCGCCTGCCCTGCCGGAAGCTGAGCCCGTGATTTGTGGGGCCGTTCAAAGTCCTGGGGAGAGTCAATGAGGTGACGTACAGATTACAGCTCCCCGTAAATTACCGTATCTCACCCTCATTTCATGTATCTRTCCTCAGGCCMMTGGCAGCTGGTCCCTTGGCTAGTGCTGGACCCCACGACGCACCTCCCCATCCCTTGGACATTGAGTGGGCATACTCTGTCCGCAGCCTGTTGGACTCACGGCATCGTGGGAGGTTTCTCCAGTACCTGCTTGACTGGGAGGGCTATGGTCTCGAAGAGCGGTGCTGGGTTCCTGGATCTTTCTCTCATTTGGGACTTCCACAGGCATCGTCCCGACTGACCTGCACCGCATCTCCGGGGTCTTCCCCAAGGTCGGCGGTTCCCCGCTACTGGAGCAGCGCCTCGGGGGGGTACTGTCACACCAGCCTTCGCTTTGGCTCCCCCTCCTGTCCAGCTCAGGTGTTCGGCGTCGCCAGCCTTCTAGCTGCTGCCGAACCTACTGCAAACGCCCTTCACTCATCAACCCCGGACTTGTCTCATCATCATTACACACKRSMMMRRKKWKTCRKCWCTKTKWCWSTYTATATATACTCCCTCTGKCATTWGTSTTTGTCGGTCATTGTAAATGTTACTTGTTTTCCTGAGAGAGYTTTCTGCTATGGTGACAGCCGAAGAACCCRTTTAGGTTCTAGATAGCAGCTTTTTTTCTAAGAGAGTACCTGAGCCATTGAGGAACTAGAGAAAGCACACCTGAAAATGTCTTGTTTGGAACACAAGCCTGCCATTACACAATTACTGTTGTTTACGCAATCCAAAAATGGTCCATTATAAATCGCAATCTGGGTCAGGTGGGAATTTGAAACTTGTTCTATTGCCAACATGACTAGTTTAAGTTATAAAATATGCTCTTACGGTGTTGGACAGGGCAATTCAGAGAAACAGATCGTAATTTWGGTGAGCATAAAAAGGAGTATGCATGCATTCAGGTGCGTGTTTCGAAATGAATCTTCTTTTTTCCCCTGAATTTGCTCATTCTGTTCAGAACAACCCAGGGTTTGACGCCATGTCATCTTCTAACTGTATATCACACATAATAATCATAAATGTTGACACTGTACTGTATATGACATGAGTTTTATGATATGGAAATGTGAAGTGCACATTTAGACTCATGGGTGTTTGGCTTGCTTGTATAACATCAAAGTGGTATTTATTATAATCCTCAACATGTCATCTTTGAAATACACCGAGTCCTCGTAATTTACTGCCTTTTTCTCAATCAGACAACAAAACATTTGCAAAAGTAGCCCTATTAGCGGGGGGGATGGGGGCAACTTCTTGTTGCTTGCGTCGCTCAAGTTCAGAATGTCTGTCAGTCAAAACTCATAAAACGCTGTGAAGCGCAGAGCCTGAGCTCTGACTTCATTTATAGCATATTATTGTACGGGCACTGCGTTCTAATTTAGACGCTTATCAGTGCAATTATCTTTACATTTTATATTYTATWATTTTTTTASCCGCTTTTTCTCCTCAATTTCGTGATACCCAATTGGTAGTTAAGATCATCGCTGCAACTCCCCAACGGACTCGGGAGAGGCGAAGGTTGAGAGCCACGCGTCCTCCGAAACATGACCTGCCAAGCCGCACTGCTTCTTGACACCGAAGTTAGCTAGCAGGTGCCCGGCCCACCACAAGGAGTCGCTAGACCACAATGAGCCAAGGAAATCGCTCCGGCCAAACCCTCCCCTAACGGACGACGCTGGGCAAATTCTGCGCCACCCCATGGGGTTCCCGGTCACGGCTGTCTGTGACACAGCCGGGGATCGAATCCAAGGCTGTAGTGGTGCCTCAGCACTGCGGGCAGTGCCTCAGACCGCTGTGCCACTCGGAGGCCAAATCTGACATTTTCAACCRGTATACGGGTACGAGTCTAAAGGGCTACCCTAACCTAATATTCCAGTAATACTAACCTAACCAGTGTAACGCAGCAGCACATCCACTCCTGAAGCATAGCTCTAACAAGAGCAGATACAGCAGTCATCATCTATTTTGGGAATCTAGAGCAAGCTTAGGTCAGGCTGACATGACACTGTATAAATTGGACCCGTAACCCAGCAAATGTTGAACATTTGACCCTGTATTCAGTTTCCTCTGCTGTTCGTGTAGCAGAGAGTCAATATGTCATCCTGTGCACTGTGAATACAACTACTCAATGCCGGGAACTTATATTGACTTGAAAAGCGATTCACCTGGCGATCAGATGCATTTTTTTGACAAGGCAAAGGAAGTGTCTGGTGTCTCATAACAGCGCATATGAGATCATTRCAAAACAATGACTTATGTAAGACAGTAGTTGACTCATGGGAAGGAAATGTACATGTTTATATATATATATATACTGTATATATTTTTAAAGTAACACAAATTGAACTGCAATGCATAAAACATTTATTCCATCCCGTCTTTGCTTTCACAGACACCTGAAAAGCTAGTCTGGAGTTCATTTTAGAATGGAGTGCATGTTAGGATTGCAAGCTGTTCATCTTGTGTGAAATTTCCATTAGAGTGCCACTTTTTGTTATTTCCTATTCCCCTCCAAAATGCAATATAGAGGAGAATATTAATAGAGTAATTATTAGGGGACAGTTTCCATAGATTAATAAAATATGACCACTGAGGGACCACTGAGGGATGTTGAGATCACTGCTATGTTCCAAAAATACAGTTGCCCCTAAACTACCTTCCTAGAGTTTGGCTCCTCAGACCCCACCTTCCATGGAATCTATACACCAGCTTCCCCTCACCCTCCTGGGCTTGCCTCCCCAGCCATCCAACCTTCACTCTTATGGTTCTCTTCTCCCTCTGACCTTCACTCTCCAACAACCCCCCAGAGAGTAGGCCGAAACCTTGGCTGGTCATGGACCAACGCTTTTCTCACCAGGGTGACAGGGGTCGTGAACTCTGTGACCTTGCCACAATCCCTGGGTGACCCTCAATGAACTCTGAACCTTGACTTTGGCTTCGAGATAGACTTTAAAAGAAAGTACCTCCCCCTCGCTCTGTCTGTCTGCTCTCAGATGAAAAAAGCGCCGAGGGGAGTATGAACTAAGATTTTTTTGGTCTTTAGTCAGTGATCCTTCACTTGTGTTTTCCTATAGCTAAAACCTGTTGGAAGCAAATTGTACATGCTTTCTGGTTAAAGTCCATATTTGCACTCTTCTGCTTCAGGCAAACTGACCTTCCAAAGTTCAGTGTCACTGTGGTCAATATGCACAAATTGAATCAAATGTTATTTGTCACATGCTTCGTAAACAACAGGTGTAGACTAACGGTAAAATGCTTACTTACAAATCCTATTCTAACAAGGCAGAGGTAAGGATAAAGATATAGAAATAGTGACACGAGGAATAAATACACGGTGAATAACGAACAATGACTACTGTATATATTTATTTATTATATTTTTTATTTAACCTTTATTTAACTAGGCAAGTCAGTTAATAACAAATTCTTATTTACAATATACAGGGAGTACCACTACCAAGTTGATYTGCAGAGATACGAGGTAAGTGAGTTAGCTACACTACATATACAAAAGGATTTGGACACCCCTTCAAATGAGTGGATTTGGCTATTCCAGCCACACCCGTTGCTGACAGGTGTATAAGATTGAGCACACAGCCAAGCAATCTCCATAGACAAACATTGGCATCAGAATGGCCTTACTAAAGAGCTCAGTGACTTTCAACGTGACACCGTATAGGATGCCACCTTTCRAACTAGTCAGTTRGTCAAATTTCTGCCCTGCTAGAGCTGCCCTGGTCAACTGTAAGTGCTCTTATTATGAAGTGGAAACATATAGGACCAACAATGGCTCAGCGGCGAAAGGGTAGGCCACACAAGCTTACAGAACGCGACCGCCCCGTGCTGAAGAGTGTAGCACGTGAAAATCGTCTGTCCTCGGGTTGCAACACTCACTACCGAGTTCCAAACTGCCTCTGGATGAAACGTCAGCACAATAACTGTTCATCGAGAAATTCATGAAATGGGTTTCCAGGGCCGAGCAGCCACACACAAGCCTAAGATTACCATGCACAATGCTAAGCGTTGGCTGGAGTGGTGTAAAGCTCGATGCCATTGGACTCTGGGTTTGGTGGATGCCAGAAAAACCTGCCCGAATGCATAGTTCCAACTGTAAAGTTTGGTGGAGGAGGAATAATGGTCTAAGAGTGATTTTCATGGTTTGGAGGAGGCCCCTTACTTCCAGTGAAGGTAAATCTTAACTCTACAGCATACAATGACATCCATTCTTTTCCTGCACTCTGAACGACCAATAAGCACATGGAATCGGCTATGAAAAGCCAACTGACATTTATTCTTGAGGTGCTGACTTGTTGCACCCTCGACAACTACTGTGTGTCACGTTCCTGACCTATTTCTGTTAGTTTGTTGTATGTGTTAGTTGGTCAGGACGTGAGTTTGGGTGGGCATTCTATGTTTTCTGTTTCTATGTTGGTTTAGGGTTGCCTGGTATGGCTCTCAATTAGAGGCAGGTGTTTGGCGTTTCCTCTAATTGAGAGTCATATTTAGGTAGGTTGTTTCACAGTGTTCGTTGTGGGTGGTTGTCTCCTGTGTGCAGTTTCGCATTATCGGAATCGACTTTGTCGCTTTGTGCATACCTATAACGGACTGTCTGGTTTTTGTAGTCTGTTCCTGTTCGTGAGTTCTTCGTGTTTATGTAAGTTCCATGTCCAGGTCTGTCTACATCGTTTTGTATATTTGTTAATTATTCAAGTGTATTTCGTTTTCTGTTTTTCCGTCTTTACTTTAATAAATCATTATGTCTTCACAATCCGCTGCATTTTGGTTCAATCCCTGCTCCTCCTCTTCGGATGAAGAGGAGGAGGAAACCGTTACAGAACCACCCACCAATCCAGAACCAAGCGGCGTGAATTCGAGCAGTGGCCTGCTACACAGGAATCATGGACTTGGGAGGAGTATTGGAGGGAAAAGGACACTGGCGCACACATTGGGGAATATCGCCGCGCTCGTGAGGAGATGAGAGGCAGCGAGAGCCCAACAGCGGTGTATGAGGAGGCAGCAAGGAGACTGGATGGAAGCCGGAGAATCAAGCTCGAGACCGGATTTATGAAGGTACGCGGCTAGCACGGAAGCCCGTGAAGAAACCCAAAAAAAATTCTGGGGGGGGATAAGAGGTTTGGGCCAAGGGCAGGTAGGAGACCTGCGCCCACTTCCCAGGCTAACCGTGGAGACGGGAGTACGGGCAGACACCCGTGTTACGCAGTAGAGCGCACGTGTCTCCTGTACGTGTGCATAGCCCGGTGCGGGTTATTCCACCTCCCCGCACTGGTAGGCTAGATTGGGCATTGAGCCAGATGTCATGAGGCCGGCTCAACGCGTCTGGTCTCCAGTGGCTCTCCTCGGCCGGCATACAGTGGCACCTGCCTTACGCATGGTTTCCCCGTTCGCCTACATAGCCCGGTGCGGGTTATTCCACCTCCCCGCACTGTCCGGGCGACCGGGAGCATTCAACCAGGTAAGGTTGGGCAGGCTCAATGCTCAAGAGAGCCAGTACGCTTGCACGGTCCGGTAATTTCCGGCGCTACCTCCCCGCCCAGCCCAGTACCACCAGTGCTACACCTACGCACCAGGTTTCCAGTGCGTCTCCAGACCCTGTTCCTCCTCCACGCACTTTCCCTATGGTGCGTGTATCCAGTTCGGTGCCTCCAGTTCCGACAACACGCACTAAGCCTCCTGTGCGTCTCCAGAGCCCTGTACGCACTGTTCCTTCTCCCCGGTACTCGTCCTGAGGTGCGTCATCGTCAGCCCGGTGCCACACGAGTGCCGGTACCACGCGACCAGAGGCCTATCGTGCGCTTTGAGAGGTCCAGTTGTGCCCTGTCCCTGCTCCCCCACTAGCTTTGAAGTGCCGTGTCTCCAGTCCGGTGCCCCAGTTCCGGCACCCACAGTACCACGCGCTACAGTGCGTAGCTCGGCACGGAGAGTATTCTCGCCGCGTCTGCCCACAGGCGCCTGAACTGTCCCGTCGCCCAAGCGCCCCCGCCAAACATGAACTGCCCCGTCGAATTATGAGCCGCTTCAATACCGCCCGTAGGTAACAAACTGGTCGCCGGGGAGCCGTGCAGCCCCTTTGACGTTAGCGAACTCTGCCTGAGCGCTACAGAGCCTTTTCCGCCAGAAACTGAGCCGTATAGTTGTTTGCCTTGCGCCGCAGACAGGAGCCCGCTAGAAGGCCTTTCCGCAGCTATTTAACCCGCGTGACCAGCCAACAGCGCTTTCCGCGCAGTGGTTATCCCGCTAGAACAGGATCGAGTCTGACCATGCGTCCCGGCAGCGCTCTGAGCACAGCACGAAAGGGAGTTGGGAACCGTGGGCTCCTCAGCGCCAATCTGAGCCATCCGTCCGCGACCAGTCGCGTACTGAGGTTAAGCCATCTCCGTGTTGTCCAGCGCCGTCTGAGCCATCCGTCTGTCCCGAGCCATTAGAGCCGCCGTCTGTCCGAGCCGTCAGAGCCGTTAGTCATCAGCGAGCCGCTAGGCCATTCGTCGCAGTCAGGATCTGCCAGAGCCGCCAACGCAGCCAGGATCTGCCAGGCCCAACCAGACAAGGAATCTGCCAGAGCCGCCAACGCAGACAGGATCTGCCAGAGCCGCACTCCCAGACAGGATCTGCAAGCCGCAACGAGCAGACAGGGATCTGCCAGAGCCGCCAGCGCAGACAGGATCTGCCAGAGCCGTCAGCCAGCCGCTGTCAGCCAGGAGCGTCAGAGCCGTCAGCGGCAGCCATGAGCTCTCGGTCGTAGCGCGCCGCCCAGATCGCGCATCAGCGTCCAGAGCCGTCAGCCGCGTCCATGAGCGTCCAGCAGCCGTCAGCCAGCCATGAGCGTCAGAGACGTCAGCCAGCCATGAGCGTCAGAGCCGTCAGCCAGCCATGAGCGTCCAGAGCCGTCAGCCAGCCTGACGTGGCCAGAGCCTCAGCCAGTCAGAGCTGCTCCCTGCGTCCAGCCCAGACGCCATTAATCCAGAACTGCCCCGCAGTCTCAGAGCTGTCTCTCTGTCCAGAGCTGCCTCAGTCCGGAGTTCCCTCTATCCTGAGCTACTCTCTATCTCTTACCTATGCACCTACTCTCTGTCCTTAGCTATATCTCTGTCCTGAGCTACCCTTATCCCGTGCTGCCCTTGTCCGGGTGCCGCCCTTGTCCCGGTGCTGCCCCTTATCTTAAGGTTACTTTTTCAATTTAGGGGGTGTAATATGAGGGTGGTCATTCGTAGGGGGAGACGAAAGCTGGGATTGACTATGGTGGGGTGGGACCTCGCCCTGAGCCTGAGCCACCACGTGGTCAGATGCCCACCCAGACCCTCCCCTAAACTTTGTGCTGGTGCGCCGGAGTTCGCACCTTAGGGGGGGGGGTTATGTCACGTTCCTGACCTATTTCTGTTGTTTGTTGTAATGTGTTAGTTGGTCAGGACGTGAGTTTGGGTGGGCATTCTATGTTTTCTGTTTCTATGTTGTTTTAGGGTTGCCTGGTATGGCTCTCAATTAGAGGCAGGTGTTTGGCGTTTCCTCTAATTGAGAGTCATATTTAGGTAGGTTGTTTCACAGTGTTCGTTGTGGGTGGTTGTCTCCTGTGTCAGTGTTTGTCGCACCATACGGGACTGTCTCGGTTTTGGTAGTCTGTTCCTGTTCGTGAGTTCTTCGTGTTTATTGAAGTTCATGTCCAGGTCTGTCTACATCGTTTGTTATTTTGTTAATTATTCAAGTGTATTTCGTTTTGGTGTTTTTCCGTCTTTACTTTAATAAATCATTATGTCTTCACAATCCGCTGCATTTTGGTTCAATCCCTGCTCCTCCTCTTCGGATGAAGAGGGGAGGAAACCGTTACACTGTGATTGATTATTATTTGACCATGCTGGTCATTTATGAACATTTGAACATCTTGGCCATGTTCTGTTATATCTTCCACCCGGCACAGCCAGAAGAGCCTGGTCACCCTCATACTTGGTTCCTCTCTAGGTTTCTTCCTAGGTTCTGGCTTTCTAGGGAGTTTTTCCTAGCACCGTGCTTCTACACCTGCATTGCTTGCTGTTTGATATTTTAGGCTGGGTTTCTGTACAGCACTTTGAGATATCAGCTGATGTAAGAAGGGCTATATAAATACATTTGATTTGATTTGAATCAGATATTTCAAGGCACATTTCAAACCACCTTTATAGGTGGTTTGAAGTCAAATACAAATCTGATTCCTGGCCATGTGACTTGTGTCTTAATGGTAAAATCTGATTTCTCCTCAAGCGGTTTTTAGACTGTAATTTTGCATATCTTGTCGCTTGCTATCTACTTTGTTGGAAACAGGAGACAAAGGGCTGTTAGACATACAGTACTGTTTAAAAGTTTGGGGTCACTTAGAAATGTCCTTGTTTTTTAAAGAAAAGCAAATTTTTGGACCATTAAAATAACATAAAATTGATCAGAAATACAGTATAGACATTGTTAATGTTGTAAATGACTGTTGTAGCTGGAAATGGCAGATTTTTTAATGGAATATCTACATTGGCGTACAGAGGCCCATTATCAGCAACCATCACTGCAGTGTTCCAATGGCACGTTGTGTTGGCTAATCCAAGTTTATTATTTTAAAAGGCTAATTGATCATTAGAAAACCCTTTTGCAAGTATGTTAGCACAGCTGAGAACTGACGTACTGATTAAAGAAGCAATAAAACTGGCCTTGTTTAGACTAGTTGAGTATCTGGAACATCAGTATTTGTGGGTTTGATTACAGGCTCAAAATGGCCAGAGAACTTTCTTCTGAAACTCGTCAGTCTGTTCTTGTTCTGAGAAATAAAGGCTATTCCATGCGAGAAATTGCCAAGGAACTGAAGATCTCGTACAATGTTGTGTACTACTCCCTTCACAGAACAGCACAAACTGGCTCTAACCAGAATAGAACGAGGAGTGGGAGGCCCCGGTGCACATTGAGCAAGAGGACAAGTACATTACAGTGTCTAGTTTGAGAAACAGACMCCTCACAAGTCCTCAACTGGCAGCTTCAATAAATAGTACCCGCAAAACACCAGTCTCAACGTCAACAGTGAAGAGGCGACTCCGGGATGCTGGCCTTCTAGGTAGAGTTGCAAAGAAAAACCCATATCTAAGACTGGCCAATAAAAATAAAAGATTAAGGTGGGCAAAAGAACACAGACACTGGACAGAGAAACTCTGCCTAGAAGGGCAACGTCCCGGAGTCGCCTCTTCACTGTTGACCTTGGGACTGGTGTTGTGCGGGTACTAGGAAGTGTTGCAGCTGCACTCTGGAGGTGGGTTGTGACCAATGCAACTCCTCACCTCTTCAGGATCCATCTGGATGTTGCCTGCAGCTATGATTTACCCCAGGAAGGAGATGGTGGTGCGATGGAATTCGCATTTTTCCGCTTTGATGTATAGCTGGTTCTCCAGAAGACGTTGGAGGACTTGTCTGACATAGAGGACATGTTCTTGAGCTGATTGGGAAAACACAAGAATGTCATCAAGGTAGGCGAATACGAACCGGTTCAACATGTCCCGGAGAACGTRGTTTACCAGTGCCTGGAACACAGCAGGAGCGTTGGTCAGTCCGAACGGCATCACCAGGTATTCGTAGTGCCTGCTAGCTCATCGGAGGTCATAGCGGGATTTCTTATAAGCATCCGAATTAGTGTCCCGCTCCTTGAAAGTGGCAGCTCTAGCCTACTGTTCAGTGTGGATGCCTGTTATCAATGGCTTCTGGTTGGGGTACGTACGGTCACTGTGGTGACTGATGTGGTAAACTCCTCAATGTTATCGGATGAATCCTGAAACATATTCCAGTCAGTGCGAGCGTAAAAGTCCTGTAGCTTAGCATTCACTTCATTGGACCACTTCCGAATTGAGCACGTTACTGGTACTCTCTGTTTGAGTTTTTTCTTGTAAACATGGGAGTACGGTTATGGTCTGATTTGTGTGAGGGCCTTGTATGAGTTTCTGTGTGTGGAGTAAAGGTAATCTAGAGTTTTTCGTTTCTAGTTGCACAGGTGACATGCTGGTAAAAAATGAGGTAAAACGAATGTCAGTTTCACTGCATTAAAATCACCGGTGACGAGAAACTTATGGCCTTATACATCTCGTTGAATGCGGTCTTAGTCTGGTGGTAAAAAGAGAGCTACGAGAAATATATATCAAAACTCGTCGTAAATAGCTTATCATGAGATATTCTAACTCAGGGGAGCAGAAACTCAAGACTTCGTTAACATTAGAGATCGCACACCCGCTGTGTTTCTTTATAGTATATCTCACTAGGTCAGGATATTTAAACCTCCATTTATCCACTAGTTCTATTATATCCATGATATTCAGGATTTCCTTAAGTGCATCCATGATCTCGCCATCACGGTTGACAACTCCATTGTGTCCTCCTCCCAGAGCGCTAAGAACCTTGGCGTGATCCTGGACAACACCCTGTCGTTCTCAACTCACATCAAGGCGGTGACCCGTTCCTGTAGGTTCATGCTCTACAACATTCGCAGAGTACGACCCTGCCTCACACAGGAAGCGGCGCAGGTCCTAATCCACGGCACTTGTCATCTCCCGTCTGGATTACTGCAACTCGCTGTTGGCTGGGCTCCCTGCCTGTGCCATTAAACCCCTACAACTCATCCAGAACGCCGCAGCCCGTCTGGTGTTCAACCTTCCCAAGTTCTCTCACGTCACCCCGCTCCTCCGCTCTCTCCACTGGCTTCCAGTTGAAGCTCGCATCCGCTACAAGACCATGGTGCTTGCCTACGGAGCTGTGAGGGGAACGGCAACTCCGTACCTTCAGGCTCTGATCAGGCCCTACACCCAAACAAGGCACTGCGTTCATCCACCTCTGGCCTGCTCGCCTCCCTACTCTTGAGGAAGTACAGTTCCCGCTCAGCCCAGTCAAAACTGTTCGCTGCTCTGGCACCCCAATGGTGAAACAAACTCCCTCACGACGCCAGGTCAGCGGAGTCAATCACCACCTTCCGGAGACACCTGAAACCCCACCTCTTTAAGGAATACCTAGGATAGGATAAAGTAATCCTCCTAACCCCCCCCCTCCCCCTTAAATGAGTTAGATGCACTATTGTAAAGTGGTTGTTCCACTGGATATCATAAGGTGAATGCACCAATTTGTAAGTCGCTCTGGATAAGAGCGTCTGCTAAATGACTTAAATGTAAATGTAATGTAAATGCATAAGGGTGATAGTTTGTAGTGTGATTACCTTTTACGATCCATTGAGGTATTTAAAACTGTATTATAGTCTCCCACCATAATAATAGAGTCTTGTATTGCTTGTAAGCTTGGTAAATTATTATATATAATTTAAATTAAGCGTGGATCATCATTATTTGGACCGTATAGATTAATGAGCCAAATCTGTTTATATTCCAATAACATATTTAAAATAATCCATCTACCTTGCGGATCTGTTTGAACAATTTGCACATTTGGATCACAATGATTGTTAATTAATGTCATCACTGCTTTTGAGTTTCATTGCCTATGGGAGAAGTATGTTTCGCCCTCCCAGTCCTGTCTCCACACAACTTCATCTAAAATAGTTGAATGAGTTTCCTGTAAACAATAGATATTATATTCGTTCTCTTTTAGTCAGGTAAATACTGATCGGTGCCACCCGCAGAACAGAAGCAGATTAACTGCCAAAAGCATTTCCCACGCCCTCACCTCGATTGTACTGTATGCAGTTATTAAAAAATGTATCTATAAAAAAATCTTGCATGTCTTAATTTATTTCAACAATTAATGAATATGCCTAATAATGTTGGTAGTTCATACGAAGGATTGTTATCTTTAACCAGGATTGGCATTACAATTTTTTTTGGCAAGCAATCATTATTTTGGCAAACAATTATTGTGATTCCTGGTCTGGAGTAAGCAGAACGTCCAGAGCGGCCGACTCATAGAAGTAGAAATGTTCATCCAAATTGAGGTTAGTGATCGCAGTTCTACCGTGGCTCATTAGCTAGATGATAGGTGAATGACATTCTGCACATGGTTAATTGATAGTAGGAGGAGGAGTGACAGGGCATTGTGCTGTTGATTAAACCCATTATGAACATAACAATAAAGTTCCTGCTGTGCTAATGAGAAAGAAGGCAATGTGAATATGTTTTAGTACTGAATGAAAGTTAATGTAAGATGGGACATTCAGGACAGCCTTACTGATTGAACTTTTTTTAAACTCCATTAGAACGAGGAGGGAAGCAGGATGGTAGCTCCACCCCCTTCTCTCTCCAGGGTTCGGGTAAATCTATGGGCCAAATGTCCCCTCCCCTTCCCAAATTCGAATGATGCAAGTAAATGCAAAATTTTGATTTGTCCAAATGATCAGTGACGAAAACTCAGGGGACTGGAACAACATTTCTTGTTAGGCATCGCATCCCACAGTCTGTTGCTAGATGCTATGATACCATTTATGTGATGTGCACCTGTCCGTGAGTGATTATCATCAAAGTGATTTTCGTCAAGCATTTACAATGACTAATGGAGGAATATTCCACACGTTGATATAGTTAGCATACCCCAAAGAGGAGAAATGTCATTATAATATCATAATATTATATATTCAAATATACAGTAGGTACACTGAGTATACTAAACACTAGGAACACCTTCCTAATATTGAGTTGCACCCCCCCTTTTGCCCTCAGAACAGCCTCAGTTCGTRGGGGCATGGACTCTACAAGGTGTCGAAAGAGTTCCACAGGGATGCTGGTCCATGTTTAATCCAATGCTTCCCACAGTTGTGTCAAATTGACTGGATGTCATTTGAGTGGTGGACCATTCTTGATACACACAAGAAACTGTTCAGCATGAAAAATCCAGCAGAGTTGAAGTTCTTGACACAAACCGATGTGCCTGGCCCCTACTACCATACCCCGTTCAAAGGCACTAATATCTTTTCTCTCGTCCATTCACCTTCTGAATGGCACACATACACAATCCATGGCTCACTTGTTTCAAGATGTCGAAATCCTTCTTTAACCTGTCTCCTCCCCTTCATCTACACTGAATTAAGTGAATTTAACAAGTGACAATAAGGTATCAAAACTTTCACCTGGACAGTCTAAGTCATGGAAAGAGCAGGTCTTCGTAATGTTTTGTATACTCAGTGTATATGGCCTCTACATTATAATAACAGGCCTCCACTCGCTTTCTATTAGCAAAAACCACACAGTGGACGAGTGGGAGCTTCCTTTGGAAAACTTGAACAGAATAATTTCCTCTGTCTCTCCCCACACTGTGCTTTCCATTTCCTATGGGTGTTTTGGTAGTGGGAAGCCTGCTCATATTTGGAGCTGTTTTTTTCTGCATGCCAGCCCACTAACAATGGCCCATCGTTCGTGTGGAAAGAAAAGCATCTTAACCCTTGGCAAAGTGCCATTATTATTCAACCCATTTTGGCCTTTATTTTTAGGCAGACCCTATTCCTGTGTCTGGTAGCCTACTGTTCAAAAGCCTAGATGACAGACAAACTATAACTGTATGGCGTAAATGGCTTGAAACTAATCAAAAGGTTTGATTTTCAGTCACGATCTGATGTCATGTGTAAATAGAATGTGCTTGTTCAAAGGCTAATGTTGATACAAACCGGAGTAAACTTGGCAACCTATAGTGAGTTGGCAGAGGGCAGCCGTCCACACCCATCATCAGAAGCCATGGACCTAAAAACCATCTGTTTTCCAAGTCAAAATCCACAATTGTGTTAAAGCACTACTTTATACAGTACCAGTCAAACGTTTGGACACACCTA
Organism: Salvelinus sp. IW2-2015; assembly: GCF_002910315.2. Lineage (NCBI taxonomy): Eukaryota > Metazoa > Chordata > Actinopteri > Salmoniformes > Salmonidae > Salvelinus > Salvelinus sp. IW2-2015. Next base: position 4,901,357 of record NC_036871.1, read on the forward strand.
CTCAATCAAGGGATTTTCTTTAGTTTTTATATTTTCTACATTGCAGAATAATAGTGAAGACATCAAAACTATGAAATAACAGATATGGAATCATGTAGTACTCAAAAAAGTGTTCAACAAATCTAAATGCATTTTATATTTGAGATTGTTCAAAGTAGCCACCCTTGCCTTGATGACAGCTTTGCACACTCTTGGCATTCTCTCAACCAGCTTCGTGAGGTAGTCACCTGGAATGCATTTCAATTAACAGGTGTGAATTGTTAAAAGTTAATTTGTGGAATTTCTTTCCTCCTTAATGCGTTTGAGCCAATCAGTTGTGTTGTGACAAGGTGGGGTTGGTATACAGAAGATAGCCCTATCTGGTAAAAGACCAAGTCCATATTATGTCAAGAACAGCTCAAATAAGCAAAGAGAAACGACAGTCCATCATTACTTTAAGACATGAAGGTCAATCAATCCTGAACATTTCAAGAACTTTGAAAGTTTCTTCAAGTGCAGTTGCAAAAACCATCAAGCGGTATGATGAAACTGGCTCTCATGAGGACCGCCACAGGAAAAGAAGACCCAGAGTTACCTCTGCTGCAGTGGACACGTTCCTTAGATTTACTAGCCTCAGAAATTGCAGCCCAAATAAATGTTTCACAGAGTTCAAGGAACAGACACATCTCAACATCAACTGTTCATAGGAGACTGCATGAATCAGGCCTTCATGGTCAAATTGCTGCAAAGAAACCACTACTAAACGACACCAATAATAATAAGAGATTTGCTTGGGCCAAGAAATACGAGCAATGGACATTAGACCGGTGGAAATCTGTCCTTTGGTCTGATGAGTCCAAATTGTTGATATTTGGTTCCAACCACCCTGTCTTTGTGAACGGATGATCTCCAAATGTGTGGTTCCCACCGTGAAGCATGGAGGAGGTGTAATGGTGTGAGGGTGCTTTTCTGGCACACCAGCATGGCTATCAAAGCATTCTGCAGTGATACACCATCCCATCTGGTTTGCGCTTAGCGAGACTATCATTTATTTTTCAACAGGACAATGACCCAACACATTTCCAGGCTGTGTAAGGGCTATTTGACCAAGAAGGAGAGTGCTGGAGTGCTGCATCAGATGACCTGGCCTCCACAATCACCCGACCTCAAACCAATTGAGATGGTTTGGGATGAGTTGGACTGTAGAGTGAAGGAAAAGCAGCCAACAAGTGCTCAGCATATGTGGAAACTCCTTCAAGGCTGTTGGAAAAGCATTCCAGGTGAAGCTGGTTGAGAGAATGCAGAGAGTGTGCAAAACTGTCATCAAGGCAAAGGGTGGCTACTGAAGAATCTTAAATATAAAATATATTTGTTTAACCCTTTTTTGGTTACTACATGTTTCCAAATGTGTTATTTCATAGCTTTGATGTCTTCACTATTATTTTACAATGTAGAAAATAGTAAAAATAAAGAAAAGCCCTGGAATGTGTAGGTGTGTCCAAAAAAATAAATAATTGTTGTTAAATTGAACCTTTATTTAACTAGGCAAGTCAGTTAAGAACAAATTCTTACTTATAATGACAGCCTAGGAACAGTGGGTTAACTGCCTTGTTCATGGGCAGAACTACAGATTTTTACCTTGTCAGATCAGGGATTCAATCTAGCAACCTTTCGGTTACTGGCCCAACACTCAACCACTAGGCGACCTGCCGTCCTTTTGACTGGTACTGTATGCAAAAATGCTGTTCATTGACTACAGCTAAGCATTCAACGCCATAGTCCCCTTTAAGATTGATCTCGGTTACCCAGAAGTAAAATTCTCATGAAAGTTATCACTTCTCGTTTAACTTCTGGGGGGAGTGACATTAACAATTGTGACTTCCATTGTGCGAAGAAAGTCTCCTGCCTCACAAGAGGAAKCTCTCGGCCAAATCCCTCCCTTCCACTCATTTCACCCATGTTTAGGATTCGTGTGGACATGCGTGAAGCAGTAAACATGGAATAAGTGAGTGAGGCTGTTTTCAACACAGCTATTTCGAATCTTAGCAGTGTCCATTCCATCCCATTGTTTAAATTAAGCCACTGGAACAGCAATTTTTACTGGCAAAGGGGACGTTTTAGCACGCTTGCCAACTGCCTATAGCAAAAGATGAATACTTCAAGCGATGTATGGATAAAAGGGATTCAAACAACCATGTTCAGCAAGCGGTTGATAGGACTGGCAGTGGACGAAGTGCACACTGTTGTTCACCGATAAGTCTACATTTCAGACAAACTCCTGGCTAGCCATTGACATTGCAGCTAGCTAGCTTTGTCATTCATCCTACTTTACTATTAACTGGCCAGTTCTGTCAGGCAGCTTTAGATGCAAGGGAAAACAAATATATTTGCTAGCTGTCCATCTTATTAATGAATAACTAGTTAGCTAGATTGAACTGCTGGGGGAAAGTTAGCTAACGTTAATTCCCAGTGGACTGTAGCTAGGTTTCTAGAAAATAACTAGCTATATAATTGCTAGTTCTTTTTTAAAAGAGTAGTTACTGACTATTGAACACTTTTTGTCAAAATACTTTGTTCCCCTGCCTGTTTACTGATGCATCGGACACTGAAAAAGCTGACTAGGCTTGTGCACATATACCTGAGTGTTTCAATAGTTAGCTAAGTTACTGACTGACTAGGCTAATTCTTATGCATGTTGCTTTTCAGGTGGAGAGGGAGTTTGATCACAGAAAGCAGCTGACAGACCAGGGCCCGTATTCACAAAGCATCTCAGAGTAGCAGTATTACTGATTTCAGATCAGTTTAGCCTTTTAGATCACAATGGATATGATTCGATTGACAAGGGGGAGCTGGTCCTAAATCGCTATTCCTACTCTGAAGACACTATGTGAATACGGACCCAGGAATAAAGCAGTTTCCCAATATCTTCCACAGCATTTATTTCACCACAGCACCCTAGAGGTATTACAGTCAATGCTTATGAAATTAAAATAAGTGCATTTTCATATAAGTGAATCAGGCCACTGCCTGCCGTGACACGGGCCTGGATGGTGACACATCTTCAAGTTGCCTGACTGAGTACTGGGGCCTTCAGTGCAACCGGAAGCAAGGGCCTTACCTGGGAGCACAGCAACAGTCTTTCTCTCACAGCCATTCTGTCAACATGGATTATATGTAACCACTCAAATTCATACGAAGTACTACGGGCAAAAGCACTGACTTATATTCACTTTGTCCATTCTTTGTCCATTCTTCAATCTTGACTGGGATATGCAGTATATTTTAGTGGACTCGCCTGTGGGATGTGTCTGATATTCATGACTAAAAATGTATTCACCCTGGAAATGAGACTGATTGTAGAATTTTTTAATCGTAAACTCTAAATGCTGTCTTGATGTTGAAGTTACCACAGAAGGAAAAATATATACACAATTCAGACAAATGTGCCAAACATTCCATGAAAAATTTTTTTTTTGTAAACTAACAATTTAAAATAAAAATCTGTTGTTTATACGAAACTTTATTGCCTTTGGTCATCCCCAAAATGTGGCCAAGAAAAAAAAAAGTTTCAGTTAGTTGGTTGGATGATTCTACAGGGAACTGTTTGCGGATAGCTGACAATGGGTGGCAGGTTTCTGGATGTGTTGCTCTGGAGTTCTATAGCCCAGAAGACTCACCTAGGGATAGGGGGATGGACACATGTTCGTTTTTTATAAAAGTCTGGTAGACTATTACAGGTATAGAGCATGAGTTTGAGCTAGTACATTCAATTCAATCCAACCAGTGGCCCTAAATAATATGCATTGAAATCACAATGGCAGACTGCCATAGTGAAGGAGATTTACAGAGTGCGTCAAGTATACTATTACGAGTGGAGCTTACTTGTCTGTGCTCTGGAGAGATCACAGGTAGATGGTCAGAAGGCTCTGGAGGTCCTTGAACCATTCTGTCTATGTAGCACTTGGAGAGAGACGGATAGAGGTGGTGAGTTTGCTTGAAATAGAGCCCTCACCCCTGACCTCCCACTGGCCCAGGGCCTCCTGCCGAACCCTCTAACCACAGTCTCTCTGACAGGGAGTTACTCCAGGATTATACACCCCTCACCCCTGACCTCCCACTGGCCCAGGGCCTCCTGCCGAACCCTCTAACCACAGTCTCTCTGACAGGGAGTTACTCCAGGATTATACAGCCCTCACCCCTGACCTCCCACTGGCCCAGGGCCTCCTGCCGAACCCTCTAACCACAGTCTCTCTGACAGGGAGTTACTCCAGGATTATACAGCCCTCACCCCTGACCTCCCACTGGCCCAGGGCCTCCTGCCGAACCCTCTAACCACAGTCTCTCTGACAGGGAGTTACTCCAGGATTATACAGCCCTCACCCCTGACCTCCCACTGTCCAGGGCCTCCTGCCGAGCCCTCTAACCACAGTCTCTCTGACAGGGAGTTACTCCAGGATTATACAGCCCTCACCCCTGACCTCCCACTGGCCCAGGGCCTCCTGCCGAACCCTCTAACCACAGTCTCTCTGACAGGGAGTTACTCCAGGATTATATAGGTGTATGGTGCATACTCCATCATCAAGCTCAGGATCCTGGGACTGAACACCTCCCTCTGCAACTGGATCCTGGAATTCCTGATGGGCCGCCCCCAGGCGACATCCGACATGCTGACCATCAAAACGGAGGCCTCTCAGGTGTGCGTGCTTTGCCCCCTCCTGTACTCCCTGTTCAACCACAACTGCTTGGCCGCACTTTACTCCAACATCACCATCAAGTTTGCTGATGACACAACGGTGGTAGGACTGATCAGGGATGACGATGAGGCAGCCTATAGGGAGGACGTCAGAGACCTGGTAGTGTGGTGCCAGGACAACATCCTCCGCCTGAATTTCAGAAAGACAAAGGAGCTGATTGTGGACTACATGAAACGAAGGAGCGAGCACACCCCTATCCACATCGATGGGGCTGTACTGGAGCAGGATGAGAGCTTCAAGTTTCTCGGTGTCCACATCACCTAGGAATTAACATGGTCCACACACATCCACACAGTCGTGAAGAGGGCACGACAGTGCCTCTTCCCCCTCAGGAGGCTGAAAAGATTTGGCATGGGCGCTCAGATCCTCAAAAGGTTCTACAGCTGACCCATTGAGTGCATCTTGACTGACTGCATCACCGCTTTGTATGACAACTGCGAGGCAGTCGACCGCAAGGCACTACAGAAGGTGGTGAGTACGGCCCAGTATATCACTGAGGCCGAGGTCCCTGCCATCCAGGACCTATATATCAGGCAGTGTTCGAAAAAGCCCCCCAAGTCATAGACTGTTCTCTCTGCTACCGCACAGCAAGCAGTACCAGTGCACCAAGCCATAAGACTGCTAAACAAGACTGCCAAATAGCTACACAAATGGCTACCCGGACGACCTGCATTGACCCTTTTTTGCACTAACTCTCTTGCACTGACTCGATGCACACACACTGGACTCTACCCACACACTCACACCTACTTACACTGACACCCCAACACACGCGTGCACAGACTTTCACACTCACCACCTGCGCTTCTGCTACTGTCTATTATCTATCCTATTGCCTAGTCACTTTACCCCCTACCTATATGTACGTAGCTACCTCATTTTCCTCATACCCCTGCACATCGATTCGGTACTGGTACTCCCTGTATATAGCCATGTTGTCACGATCGTGTGGAGGAGAGACGGACCAAAACGCAGCATGAGGAAAATAAGCCATCTTCTTTTAATTAAACGAACGAAGATGAACATGAAACGAAAACACTATTACAAACAAACAAAACAACAAATGATCGTGAAGCTAAATAACGCAAGTGCCCAGACAAGCAACAAACGTTAAACAAGACAACTACCCACAAAAGCCTACTGCCTATGGCTACCTTAAATATGGCTCCCAATCAGAGACAAATGAATGACAGCTGTCTCTGATTGAGACCCAATCTAGGCAGCCATAGACATAACTAGACAACCTAACAAACTCTATCCCATACACATACAACACCCATAGACTAACCAAAACACACACAACATACAATGCCCACCCCAACTCACGCCCTGACCAACTAAACAATAATCAAAATAACATAAAAATAGGTCAGGAACGTGACACATGTTATTTTTACTCGTTATTGTTATTCACTTTTCACTGTGTATTTATCCCTTGTCACTAATTCTATTTTTTGGATCTTTATCTTCAACTGCACTGTTGAAAAAGGACCCATAAGTAAGCATGTCACTGTTAGTCTACAGCTGTTTACAAAGCATGTAACAAATTTGATTTGATCATTTAATTCTCTCTTTCATACCATCTCTCTTTCTGTAATTCTTCGTTCATGTCCCTGTCGGTCTCTCTTACTCTCCCTCTCTTTACTTCTCTCTCCCTTTAAATACTTTATTTTCTGCACTTGGCTGTTCTCCCAGAACATACTGTGAATGCCAATGAGAGAGACAGAGAATCTTACGAAGTTGTGGGGGGAAAAAGCCGAAAACCTTGAGAGTTTTAAATAAATAATGTCTGTCTCCAGTAAATAAGACCTGTAAAACAATCGAGGGCTTCAGATTCAGTGGATGGGGAAGCGGGTTGGTGAAAAATGTCTGCTCCGTGCCAAGCCCCAACCCAAAGGCCGTCTGGCAGCAAAGCTTTACACCCTCTTTACCGTAAACAGCCTTGAATCCTGTCGGTCATTCCAACAATGCGGCTGTCTCGGTGCCAACCCTCCTAGGCCAGAACCCTCCAACATGTATGACTATAAACCCACTTAGATGATAGTCATTGCTTGACTAATACAATGACTCTTCTTACTCATTTTTGAGTAATACAGAGAATCACACAAACAATGTTCGTCTTTAAAGAGTTTTAACGAAAAAGTGGCCAAATATTGAGTTCAAGAATGATGTCAATGAGATAGGTTGGCAGTTTGTTTAAAAGATTAAGGAGGCGTTTCTGGTTGAGTGATTCTCAGAAATGTGGACTTCAGACAATAGCCTGCAACAATGAGAAAGTAACTCCACATTCTTGGCCGCCCATGCACAACCTTTGGCAGAAAACACCAGCTAAAGGCGGGTTCATTTCCAGTTGATGTTTTCATCACAGAAAAGATGAGTAGGCCCGTGTGATTTTTGCTGTGAGAGAAAACAGAAATATTGTTAAAGACAAAAATACTGAACACATAGGCCTAGTGAGACAGAAGATGGGCCTTAATTGGTACAACATACTTATCAGTAACAATGTACTTTTTAAAAAGTGTTGATGGTACTTCTGACAGCATGCCACCCTAAATGTAACCTGTATGAAATGTTGATTTTATTTAGATTACAACAATACAGAAAGTGTACTGTTTACAAAGATGCCACGAACATACAGGTGCACAATTATTTATATATTTTGTTATTTTTTACATTACATTTAAGTCATTTAGCAGACGCTCTTATCCAAGCGACTTACAAATTGTGCATTCACCTTATGATATCCAGTGAACAACCACTTTACAATAGTGCATCTAACTCTTTTAAGGGGGGGGGGGTTAGAAGATTACTTATCCTATCCTAGGTATTCCTTAAAGAGGTGGGTTTCAGGTGTGCTCCGGAAGGTGATTGACTCCGCTACCTGGCGTCGTGAGGGAGTTTGTTCCACCATTGGGCCAGCACAGCGAACAGTTTTGACTGGGCTGAGCGGGAACTGTACTTCCTCAGAGGTAGGGAGGCGAGCAGGCCAGAGGTGATGAACGCAGTGCCCTTGTTTGGGTGTAGGGCCTGATCAGAGCCTGAAGGACGGAGGTGCCGTTCCCCTCACAGCTCCGTAGGCAAGCACCATGGTCTTGTAGCGGATGCGAGCTTCACACTGGAAGCCAGAGAGAGCGGAGAGCGGGTGACGTGAGAGAACTTGGAGAAGTTGAACACCAGACGGGCTGCGGCGTTCTGGATGAGTGGAGTTTAATGGCACAGGCAGGGAGCCCAGCCAACAGCGAGTTGCAGTAATCCAGACGGGAGATGACAAGTGCGCTGGATTAGGACCTGCGCCCTTCCTGCGTGAGGCAGGGTCGTACTCTGCGAATGTTGTAGAGCATGAACCTACAGGAACGGGTCACCGCCTTGATGTTAGTTGAGAACGACAGGGTGTGTCCAGGATCACGCCAAGGTTCTTAGCACTCTGGGAGGAGGACACAATGGAGTTGTCAACCGTGATGGCGAGATCATGGAACGGAGAGTCCTTCCCCGGGAGGAAGAGCAGCTCCGTCTTGCCGAGGTTCAGCTTGAGTGGTGATCCGTCATCCACACTGATATGTCTGCCAGACATGCAGAGATGCGATTCACCACCTGTTATCAGAGGGGGGAAAGGAAGAAATTAATTGTGTGTCGTCTGCATAGCAATGATAGGAGAGACCATGTGAGGATATGACAGAGCCAAGTGACTTGGTGTATAGCGAGAATAGGAGAGTAATGTAATGTAAATTTTTGTAAATGTAATGTAATGTAAATGTTATTTCTTAAACTATTTGCTCAGAACGTTTTTTTGCACTACTACCTACAGCCGAAAATAACTTTGGGATATTAGATCGGCGGTCACCAGCATTTAGACCAGAAATGCGACTTTCCTGAATTGGATACTTTGTTTGTACCCCTTAAGGTATTTCCACTCATCTGAGGGGAAGCGCCAAGACGCTGCCGATGAAGAGGAATAGGATTGTGATTTTAGTCCGACTCAGGAGGCGTGCATACCATCCACAGCTTCCGAGTATATTACTCGCTAATGTTCAATCCCTGGACATTAAAGTAAACAAACTCAGGGCGAGGATCTCCTTCCAGAGAGGGACTGTAGCATACTCCGTTTCACGTAATCATGGCTCTCTCTGGATATAATGTCCGTGTCCATACATCACACAGACAAAAACTAAGGCGGAGGTGTATTTTACGTGATTAACTACTCATGGTGTGATAATGGTAGCATACAGGAACTCAAGTCCTTTTGTTCTCCTGAACTGGAATAACTCACTATCAAATGCTGACCATATTACCTCCCGAGCGAATTCTCGTCGGTCATCGTCACGGCCGTGTATATTCCCTTTCAAGCTGACACCGCGATGGCTCTCAAGGAACTACACTGGACTTTGTGCAAACTGGAAACGGAATGTCCTGAGGCCGCATTTCTTGTAAATGGGGACTTTAATACAGCAAATCTGAGGAAAATGCTACCAAATATTTATCAACACATTGCCTGCGCTACACAATAATTCTTAACCTCCCCTGCCCTCCCTTGGGCAAATCGGATCACAACTCCATTCTGCTCCTCCATTTCTATAGGCAGAGACTTGAACAGGAATTAGCCGTGGTAAGGATGAACAGTCCTTACCACGTTGGCCAAATGGAATCTAAACATTGTTTTGATCACGCGGACTGGGATATGCCAGGGTTGTCCTTGAGAATAACATTGATGTATACACTGACTTGGAGACCGTGTTCATCAGGAACTGCATAGTGGATGTTCTTCCAAAGGTGATGATTAGAACTTATCCAAATGGAAAACCGTGGAGAGATGGCAGCATTTGAGCAAAAGTGAAAGTATAAACCACCACATTTAACCACGGCAAGGTAWCTGGGAACATGTACGAGTATAAAACAGTCCAGCTATTCCCTCTGTAAGGCAATCAAACAAGCAAAATGTCAGTATAGAGACAAAGTGGAGTCGCAACTCAATGGCTCAGACACGAGACTTATGCAGCAGAGACTCCAGACAATCACGGATTATGAAGGGGAAACCAGCCACGCCGCGGACTCCGACACCTTACTCAGGGACAAGCTAAACACCTTCTTCGTCCTCTTAGATGAAAACATAGTGCTGCCGACGTGGGCCACCGCCACTCAAGAGGACTGTGAGCTTTTGTTCTCCGTGGCCGACGTGAGTAAGTCATTTAATCATGTTAACCCACTCAAGGCCACCAGCCCAGACGGCATCCCTAGCTGTCCTCAGATAATCGCATGGTATGCTTTCACGGTAAAGCCTTTTTGAAATCTGACACAGTGGCTGGATTAACAGGAAGTTCATCTTTAAGCCGATGTATAACACTTGTATCTTTTATGAATGTTTATTTTGAGTATTTCTTTATTTTGAATTTGGCGCTCTGCAATTTCACCGGATACTGTCGAGGTGGGTCGCTAGCGGAACGCCTCCGCCAGAAAGGTTTTAATTAAAGAACAAATTCTTATTTACAATGACGGCCTACCCCAGCCAAACCCTAACCTTTACGACACTGGGTCAATTGTGCACTGTCCTATGGGACTCCCAATCTCAGCCAGTTGTGATACAGCCTGGAATCAAACCAAGGTCTATAGTGACACCTCTAGCACTGAGATGGAACGCCTTAGACCGCTGCACCGCTCAGGAAGTATAGATTAGCCAACTTGTTTAACCTGTGCATAACCCCAAAACTAAGCACTTATTAGTCAGCCCTACTCTGTTGTTTATGATTTTGTTGCCATGGAGGACTGATTGGGCTCATTGATTCGAGTTGAAAAAGAAATGCTGTGCTTATTTAACTATGTAAGTCAGAAAATAACACATTTTTATTTACGATGACGGCCTAGGAACAGTGGGCTAATTGCCTTGTTCAGGGGGAGGACGACAGATTTTTACCTTGTCGGCTCAGGGATTTGATCTAACAACCTTTTGGTTACTGGCCCAARGCTCTAACCACTAGGCTACCCGGGATGCTTTGAGCGCTACTGAAAAGTGCTATTTCCGTACATGTGAAAAATGAATGCGCTGAATTTGCTATAGGCCTGTCGTTTACCTTTTTGTTGGTGACACATTGATATATTGATAATGTGCAGCTGTTTAAAGGACAAATCCACAGATGAAACAATAACAAATGGATGCCCTGCCTCTGTTTTGGTAAAAAACTGAGGAATGGGCCTGGAGAAATGTAACCACTGGATGTAGCAACTCCAGATTGCCCCTTTAAGTCTATCAAAAGTGTGTGAGTTTGAGCATGTGTCCATTAGTCCTATGGCTTTTTTTTTATCTGCATGAATTAGATTGCGCAATAAAAGCTCCACTGTTATTCCATAGGCTGGGATCCGCACTATGCATCTGTTGCAAGAGCGCATTTTTCACTGGCTGTCCACTGGTTTCAAAAACAATGATTGATAGGCAGCTTAAACTTCTAGAATTCAACCATTGTTGGGGTTCAAATACACAMTTATCCACAACAACCAAATACACAGCCATCCACAACAACCACAATCCGTAAGGCGCAAATAGCTAAAGGAGAGAGCAGCAGGGTGATTCACATCTATGCACTATGTAGATATCAATAATAAGATATATCCTTACCGCCGTAGACTACACCACTGCTGTCATCCTTACCTCCAAGTATTTGTTTAAATTGGATCATCTTTGGATGCCGACAGCAGTCGCACTGTTGGAAGACTTAGCTTGGACTGTAGCCTACAAAAACCTATTCCTGCTCTTTTCCCGCGATCCATCAAACACATTTGGTGTGTCATCATAGTGGTCTCTGACTTGTGGTCAGACTCACTCAGGTGGAACAAATTTAAACTTACGCCTTTTTCCAATGCTGATTTGAATGCCATTGAGAAAACAGAGAAGTGTCAAAGATTTTCTTCCCAATCATCCTTTCTGAATTTAAAAGTAATCCTCAAAGCAGTGATCTAGTTTTTAAAAAGTATCAGTAATCTGATTACAATATTTTTGCTGGTAACGTAACGGATTACAGTTACCGGGTTTTTGTAATCCCTTACATTTAATGGATTACATGTAATCCATTACTCCGCAACCCTGCACTGCACACTGCTTTATCCCATCTGGTCAAGAGGAATACCTTCAGTAAGGGTCAAAAGTTTGGACACACCTACTCATTTCAGGGTTTTTCTTTATTTGTACTATTTTCTACATTGTATAATAATAGTGAAGACATCAGAACTACGAAATAACACACATGGAATCATGCAGTAACCAAAAAATCTTTGGGGGTGAAATATATATGAAATAGTGAAATATATTTTATATTTGAGATTCTTTAATGTAGCCACAGTTTTGCATGCTCTTGGCATCAGTGGTGGAAAAAGTACCCAATTGTCATACTTAAATAAAAGTAAAGATACCTTATTAGAAAATGACTCAAGTAAAAGTGAAAGTCACCCAGTGAAATACAACTTGAGTAAAAGTCTAAAAGTATTTGGTTTAAAATTTACTTAAGTATCAAAAGTAAAAGTATAAGTATAAATCATTTAAAAGTCGTTATATGAAGCAAACCAGGCGGCATGATTTTTTAATTTTAATTTTAATTTACGGATAGCCAGGGGCACACTTCAACACTCAGACATCATTTACAAACTAAGCATTGGTTTTTAGTGAGTCTGCCAAATCGGAGGCATTAGGGATGATATGTGTGAATTAGACAATTTTCCTGCCCTGCTAAGCATTCAAAATGTAACTAGTACTTTTGGGAGTCAGGGAAAATGTAAGGAGTAAAAAGTACATTKTTTTCTTTAGGAATGTAGTGAAGTAAAAGTTGTCAACAATATAAGTAGTAAAGTACAGATACCCAAAAAAATGACTTAAGTAGTACTTCCAAGTATTTTTACTTTAAGTACTTTCCTCCACTGCTTGGGATTAACTCAACCAGCTTCATGAGGTGTGGACCTGGAATGGAGGTGTGACTTGTTAACCGGTGTGCCTTGTTAAAAGTTAATTTGTTGAATTTCTTTCCTTCTTAATGCATTTGAGCCAATCAATTGTTGTGACAAGGTAAGGGTGGTATACAGAAAATAGTCCTATTTGATTAAAGGCCATTTCCATATTATGGCAAGAACAGCTGAAATAAGCAAAGAGAAACTACAGTCCATGATTATTTTAAGACATGAAGGTCAGTCAATTCAGATCATTTCAAGAACTTAGAATTTTTCTTCAAGTGCAGTCGCAAAAACCACCAAGCGCTATGATGAAACTGTCTCTCATGAGGACCGCCACAGGTCCAGCCGCTGCTGCAGAGGATAAGTTCATTAGAGTTACCAGCCTCAGAAATTGCACCCCAAATAAATGCTTCACAGAGTTCAAGTAGCAGACACATCTCAACATCAACTGGCCATGCACGTCTCTAACTCAATTATTAAGTTTGCAGACAACACAACAGTGATATATGCCTGATTATCAATAACGACAAGACAGCCTACAGGGAGGAGGTGAAGGCCCTGGCTGAGTGTTGCCTGGAAAATAACCTCTCTCAATATCAACCAAACAAAGAAACTGATCGTGGACTTCAGGAGACAGCAGACGTCCCCATCCACATTGACGAGGCTGCAGTTGAGATGGAGAAAAGCTGCACATTCATCTGCATGCAGTTCATTGACAACCTGAAATGGTTTATCCACATACACCGTGGTGTTGAAGATGGCGCAAAAGCGCCTCTTCAACGTCGGAGACTGAAGAAATGTGTCTTGGCCCCTCACAAACTTCTACAGATGCACCATTGAGATCATCCTGTCAGACTGTATCACCTCCTGGTACGGCAACTGCACCATCCTCAACCACAGGGCTCTCCAGAGGGTGGTGTGGTCAGCCTAACACATCACCTGGGGCACACTGCCGGCCCTCCAGGACATCTACAGCACCCAGTGTCACAGGAAGGCCAAGAAGATCATCAAGGACCTCCCACTGTTTTACCCACATATGAAGTGGGTAAAACAGTAAGTAAACATTTTTAAAGTGACCAGTGTTCCATTATTACAGTGAAAAGATTTCATTGACTATGTACTGTATATAGGACAGCAGTCTCTAAGGTGCAGGGTTGAATACCGTGTGGAAGCCGGCTAGTAACAGTGACTAAAGTTCAGGGCCGGGTACTGAGCGGAAGCCGACTAGTGGTGACTGATGGCCTGGAGATAGAAACTGTTTTTCAGTCTCTCGGTCCCAGCTTTGATGCAACTGTACTGTCTCTGCCTTCTATATTGGTAACGGATTAACAGGCCGTAGCTCTAATAATGGAACACTGGTCACTTTAAAAATGTTTACTTACTGTTTTACCCACTTCATATGGGTAAAACAGTGCCTTTGGAAAGTATTCAGCCACCTTACATTTTTTCCACATTTTGTTACGTTACAGCCTTTTTCTAAAATAGTTTCCCCCCCCCTCATCAATCTACACACAATACCCCATAATGACAAATCAAAAATATCACATTTACATAACTATTCAGACCCTTTAATCAGCACTTTGTTGAAGCACCTTTGGCAGCGATTACTGCCTCGAGTTTTTCAGCAAGGATCTCTCTCTACTTTGCTCTGTAAATATTTTCCTCGATCCTGACTAGTCTCCCAGTCAATGCCGCTGAAAAACATCCCCACAGCATGATSCTGCCACCACCACGCTTCACCGGGGCGTGGTGCCAGGTTTCCTCCAGGCGTGACGCTTGGCATTCAGGCTAATGAGTTCATCAGACCAGACAATCTTGTTTCTCATGGTCTGAGAATCATTTAGGTGCCAATGTCATTCTCCCCCAATTGGTCAATTTGGCCGGTAGGCCAGCTCTTGGAAGAGTCTTGGTGGTTCCAAACATCTTCCATTTAAGAATAATGGAGGCCATTGTGTTTCTGGGGACCTTCAATGCTGCAGACATTCTTTAGTACCCTTCCCAAGATCCCTTCCCAAAATCCTGTCTCTGAGCTCCACGGACAATTCCGTCAGAGATGGTGGACCATTCTTGATACACATGGGAAACTGTTGAGCATGAAAAACCCAGGTCTTGTATGTCTTGACACACGCAATCCGGTGTACCTGCCACCTACTAACATACCCGGTTCAAAGGCACTTAATAAATATTTTGTCTTGCCCATTCAACCTCTGAATGGCACATATACACAATCCATGGCTCAATTCTCTCAAGGCTTGAAAATCCTTCTTTAACCGGTCTCCTACCCTTCATCCACACTGKTTGAAGTGGATTTAACAAGTGACATCAATAAGAGATCATAGCTTTCACCTGGATTTATCTGGTCAGTCTATGTTGCTGTTTTGTACTCTCAGGGTATATTTATATTCCGCACTCTGACATTGCTCATTCTAATATTTTCATATTTCTTATTTCCTTTCTTAAAATTAGGGGAATTTCAGTGTATTGTTTAATATTGTTAGATACTTTTGTGTATATATTGTATGTGGACACGCCTTCAAATTACTGGATTCGGCTATTTCAGCCACACATGTTGCTGACAGGTGTATAAAGTCAAGCACACAGCCATGCAATCTCCATAGACAAACATTGGCAGCAGAATGGCCTTACTGAAGAGCTCAGTAACTTTTAATGTGGCACCGTCATAGGATGCCACCTTTCCAACAAGTCCATCTCTGCGCTGCTAGAGCTTCCCCGGTCAACTATACATGGCGTTATTATGAAGTGGAAACGTCTAGGAGCAACAATGGCTCAGCCGCAAAGTGGTAGGAACTCACTTTCCAGAGGGTGCCTGGAACCCAGAAGCACTGTTCGACACGTTCCTGCACGGACTATCGGAGGAAGTAAAGGACAAGCTTGCAGCCCGGGAACTACCGATGGATCTCGACTCACTCATCGCTTTGACCATCCGGATCGATGGACGGCTACAGGAACATAGGAGGGAGAAGAGGTCTGATTGCGGTCCCAATCGCTCACTCAAGGATCCCACCTTGTATCTGATGGACTCCGAAAGTCCCTGGCATCTACCTCCCCGAGAGGATCCTAGCTTACCCGAGTTCCTCCAAGAGCTTCCGAAGATGGCCGATTTACCTCTTCCCAAGCCGATGCAGCTCGGCAGGGCTAGGCTGTCTCCAGCCGAACGTGTACGCAGACTTAACACCTAGAGTTCTCTGTATTGCGGTACTGCCGGTCATTATGTGTCTACCTGTCCCTTCAAAAGACCTAACTCTTTGGTAGGAATGAGTAGTCTGGTGGGACAATTTAGCTTCTCTCCCTACTCGCCCCCCTCTCCATGCCACCCTGCTGTGGGGTGACCAGTCCAAGTCTCTCCAGATACTCATTGACTCAGGGGGCCGATATAAGTCTCATGGACGTTACCCTGGCATCCAAGCTGGGCATCCCCACTCAACCCCTCTCCATTCCCATGGATGTTTGAGGGCTGGACGGACACTCTGTAGGCCGGCTCACCCACCATACCACCCCCATCAACCTACGAGTGTCGGGGAACCACAGCGAGACAATCCAATTCCTGCTAATTGCACACTCATTGCCTGCCCAGGGACGTTCCCCTGCCCAGGGAATTCAGCTCTGCCTGCCCAGGGACGTCTTCCTGCGGGTCTGGAAATTTCCCCGAACCTCTCCGCCAGCCCCGCGGAGACCAGGACCTCCGAGAGGGGTTCAGTAAGGCCCTGGCCACTTTGCTTACGCAGCACCGACCGGTATCCAAGAGGGTCAAGCCAGATGCGCTGGCACGCCGCTATAGCCTCGCGGCTAAACCCCCTGAAGCCAAGACCTTCCCCCCCGGCTCCAAGATTGTTAGCCCCTCTGCTATTCGTCCTCTATTGCCCCGTAACCTCCGTATACTTCCTACCCTTTCTGTGTCTAGAATTAAAACCATGTCTCACAGCCCTTTGTCTCCTGTTTCCAGACTCTGAGCCCGCCTGCTTGACCACTCTGCCTGCCCCTGACCCTGAGCCTGCCTGCCGCTGACCCTGAGCCTGCCTGCCGTCCTGTACCTTTGCCCCACCACTCTGGATTATCGACCCCTGCCTGCCTTGACCTGTTGTTTGCCTTGACCTGCCCCGGTTGCTGTAATAAACATTGTTACTTCAACACAGTCTGCACTGGGGTCTTACCTGAAACGTTATATAATGGTCTGYGGCTGTTTTTCATGGTTTGGGCTAGGACCCTTAGTTCCAATGAAGGAAAGTTGTAATGCTACAGCATGGAATTACATTCTAGAGGATTCTGTGCTTCCAACTTTGTGGCAACAGTCTTTCCTGTTTCAGCATGACAATGCCCTTGTGCACAAAGTGAGGTCCATACAGAAATGGTTTGTCGAGATCGGTGTGGAAGAACTTGACTTGACTGCACAGAGCCTTGACCTCAACCCCATCAAACACCTTTGGGTTGAATTGGAACGCCGACAGTGAGCCAGGCCTAATCGCCRAACATCAGTGGCCCATCTCATTAATGCTCTTGTGGCTAAATGGAAGCAAGTACCCAAAGCAACATCTATTGGAAAGCCTTCCCAGAAGAGTGGAGGATGTTATAGCAGCAACGGGGGGACCAACTCCATATTAATGCCCATGATTTTGTAATGAGATGTTTGACCAGCAGGTGTCCACATACTTTTGGTCATGCAGTGTATTACTGCACTGTTGTAGCTAGGAACATAAGCATTTCGCTACACCTTTGATAAAATCTGCAAAATATGTGTACGCGACCAATACAATTTGAATTGATTTGCTTTGCTACGGAATCATAAGACTGGCTGATAAGATTCAACCAGAGCTGTGCACACACTGACAGCCATAGTCAAGGCTGCTTTCGAAACTGGGGAAGAGAATTCATTCCCACTCGCCCTGCCCCTGACAGAGATCGGCAAGCCTGACATCATGCACATGCAAACTCACATCTTGGAAAGCACCTGCCATCTATTCCAAGCCAATGGGACATGCTATAGGATATTTCTAGGCCTAGCAGTGTACAGATAGTGCCTGCATCTCACTGCTCCCCCCTCCCCAAGCCCACCCAACCCATTGACCCCCCTACCCTCCCACTGAAGCAACACCTGTCACGCCAGGGGTATCAGCTCATGTCTACATTTGTAAACCTTAATTTATGGGTGCACAGCTGTTGGCTGGAGTCAGTTAGCCACTCGCGACGACCCCTCACCTCCTGGGAGAGAAAGGATCTTTAAGCAAAAGCTCTTCACATTTCATTGTTTCATAAAGTCTCACCCAGAATTGTAAGGATGCTTGTTGCTTTTGTGGGACTAGCATCAGTCAATCAATCAATCAACCAATCATTCAATCAAGCAATTAATCAAGCAATAGCTGTGAGGTCACTGTCTTCTCCTTCTCAGGTCTCTGCTTGTGTCATAAATGTTCCGCTAGATTTGGATGAGGCTTAAGTCAGTGATACACATACACTTATCGCAATATTAAACCAGTCTTGGTATACTAAGATGTTGTACAGTAAGACAGAAAACATTCATTGTCTAACCCTTGTTAACTGCTGGTGAAATTCAGTACAAGAATTGTGGACCTGAAGTAGATATATTTGCAGGCACATTCTGTATTTTTCGACCATTTTTTGTTTCCTCTGGTGAGACAAATATTTAATTGATTTGAATACAGATTTGATCTAAAGGCTTGCCTTCTGAGACACCCTTGATTGTCTTTGATATTGACTCCTATCACCTGGTGGCAATATCTATCTCTTCTTTGTTCTAATTGCARATTGATTTCATAATATGCCAATGCTGACAGGGACCTGATCAAATGCACTTAACCCAATCTTAGATAATGTAGCTGGGGCCATCACATGTGTCCATCACCGTGCAAGATATTTTGGGAACGTCTTTAGTTCCATCTGTTTAATGCTGTAAATATTGAATAAAAACGTTGGTCCCGCTTTGAGTTTCTCTCCGGGACATGTGCTGCACTTCTCAGAGCGAGACATTCCCGGAGGAGTCTTGTTAGTTCAGGTTCTTGGAAACTCGAGGACAGTGAAGTGTTTGCCCTATCGTAACCCTGGCCAGCCCGAAATCGGAATCTCGGCAACAGCTGCGGCTGAGGGAGGGAAAGGAGATCAGTGAGCAGTTCTTTAAACAGAGGCTCCTAACAGGCTGGGAGCTCAGCTCATGGGTCTTGGATTCACAGCAGAATCCAATCCCCCTGGTCCATCTGCAAGATTGCCTTTCTTAGCTCCAATGCCCTGGAGACAGCACCTTGGTTTTCCAGGCAGTAGCAGCCTGATTTACACCCTAGGGCCGACCTTAACCACAACATTGACCTTTTCTAACACTGTTCTAGCAGCTATGGTGGATAGGTAATCAGGCCAGCCCAGAACAGCTCGACTTGGCTGGGTTTGGCTCAGTAGTGTGAACAGGGTACCAATCTTCTGTAGATTATAGTTTCCCAACAGGGCCTGAATGAAGGGATGGAATGAAGCAAAGGAGTGTAAACGCACATGAACTCCATTCATGTTCTTTTTATACAGTGGATAATGTTTGCACATTTAAACCTTTCATCTCTTAACCACCTTGTTTTAGCATGATAATCCTGTTAGCAGACTGACATTTATTGGGATGAGTCGTTGAGGCAGAATTGAGCGATTTCCACGAGATGGGAATCGCTCAATTCTGCAGAATCAAAATTGGCTATGTTGTAAAAATGTAGGACATTTCTTTTTAAGTGTGAGATTAGGGTTAGGCATTAGTGTTAGCAGTGTGGTTAAGGTTAGAATCATATTTTAAGGCTTTGTGGCTGTGCCAGCTAGTGACCACTCTGCAGAGCTGCCTCCAGAATAAGATTAATGATGAAAAACGCTAACCTGAGGTTATCGACCTCCCCAACCGCCTTGCGTTGAGTGATGGTCGGACACTGATGTATGTCAAATCGGGACAGACGGCCATCGCCCACGTCCAACTAACAGTAACGATGCGGACTGTGGGTGATGGTCAGCTGACCATTTCTGACCGATCATCTGTCCTATGTATAGTGTACCCTATTAGAGAGTCCTGGAGTTTAGTAAGAGCTATGAATAAACATAGCTTTTTAGGGGTTGCAGTAAGAGCTATGGATAAACCTAGCTCTTACTGCAACCCCTAAAATATCCATGACTCTGATCTTTTGTAACACAAATTACTGCATTTCTAAAATACTATTATCACCTTGGCTGCTGCAGGTTCATTCACCTCAGTCCGTATACAAACTCATAGCCTATTAGCTATATAATTGTAATGTTATACCTCTAAAAGGGGGGGAAATATGAGAAATGATTCACACTGACACGTAGCATCAGTGACTGTTCAGTCAGTTATAATAATGAATTGCATAAAATCATCAACTCTTTACATATCTCTTTTCTCAAATTATTTGTATTCCTAGGCATTACTAATCAAGCTCCGCACAAACAATGGAACGCACAGATGATCGTATTATCACATTCACATTAATTGTTAGAATATTACTTACGATTCTGTGTTAATGTCAGTGAACTCGTGGTAAAAAAAAAGGTGGGTAATGGGTAAACTAAACAATAAACTATTAACAGTGGACGATCGAAAAGACGAACAACCACTGGTCGAAACGAAAAGGTATGACATTTTTAGAACTGTATTGTTCGCATTTTTATTGAATTTTAATGTAGGTCTTTAAGGAAGAAAGGAGGTGTGATGTTCATATTAAAACCTCTACAGGATAGGTGGGTCGCCCGCCCGCGTGACTGTTGAGCTAATGTAGGCTAATGTGATTAGCATGAGGTTGTAAGTAACAAGAACATTTCCCAGGACATAGACGTGGCAGATAGATTAAATACTTGTTAATCTAACTGCACTGTCCAATTTACAGTAGCTATTACAGTGAAAGAATACCATGCTATTGTTGGAGGAAAGTGCACATTTATTGTCACGTGTGCTCCCTCTCCGGCCTCTAGATCACCAGGCTGCTCTTTAAAAAAAAACAATTTTCACCTTTATTTAACCAGGTAGGCTAGTTGAGAACAAGTTCTCATTTGCAAATACGACCTGGCCAAGATAAAGCATAGCAATTTGACACATACAACAACACAGAGTTACACATGGAATAAACAAAACAGTCAATAATACAGTAGAACAAAAGAAAACAAAAAGTCTATATACAGTGAGTGCAAATGAAGTAAGTTAAGGCAATAAATAGGCCATGGTGGCGAAGTAATTACGAATATAGCAATTAACTTCTTATGGCTGGGGGCAGTATTGAGTAGCTTGGATGAATAAGGTGCCCAGAGTAAAAGGCCTGCTACTCAGTCCCAGTTGCTAATATATGCATATTATTAGTATATTTGGATAGAAAACACTCTGAAGTTTCTAAAACTGGTTGAATGATGTCTGTGAGTATAACAGAACTCATATGGCATGCAGAAACCTGAGAAAGAAACCATACCAGGAAGTGGGAAATCTGAGGTTGGTCGTTTTTCAACTCGTTCCCTATTGAAGATACAGTGGGATATTGGTCATGTTGCACTTCCTATGGCTTCCACTAGACATCAAAAGTCTTTAGAAACTTGTTTGAGGCTTCTACTGTAAAGGAGGGGCTCATAAGGGCTCTTTGAGTCAGTGGTCTGGCAGAGTGCCACAGGCTCGTGAAGCTTGTTCACGTGAGCGGAAGCTCGCGTTCCATTGCTTTTCTACAGACAAAGGAATTCTCCGGTTGGAACATTATTGAATATTTATGTTAAAAACATCCTAAAAGATTGATTCTATACATCTTTTGACATGTTTCTACGGACTGTAACGGAACTTTTTGACATTTCGTCTGCTCCTTGTGAACACGCTTCGTGACTTCGGATTTGTTTACAAATCGAACAAAACAAACATTTATTGTGGAACTGGGATTCCTGGGAGTGCATTCTGATGAAGATCATCAAAGGTAAGTGAATATTTATCATGTTATTTCTGACTTCTGTTGACTGCACAATATGGCGGATATCTTTTTGGCTGGTTTGGGCTCTGAGCGCCGTACTCAGATTATTGCATGGTTTGCTTTTTCCGTAAAGCTTTTTTGAAATCTGATACAGCGGTTGCATTAAGGAGAAGTGGATCTAAAATTCCATGTATAACACTTGTATCTTTGATCAACGTTTATTATGACTATTTCTGGAAATTGATGTGGCTCTCTGCAAAATCACCGGATGTTTTGGAACTACTGAACATAACGCGCCAATGTATACTGAGATTTTTTTATATAAATATGAACCGAACAAAATATACATGTATTGTGTAACATGAAGTCCTATGAGTGTCATCTGATGAAGATCATCAAAGGTTAGTGATTCATTTTATCTCTATTTCTGCTTTTTGTGACTCCTGTCTTTGCTGGAAAAATGGCTGTGTTTTTCTGTGACTTGGCGGTGACCTAACATAATCGTTTGTGGTGCTTTCGTTGTAAAGCCTTTTTGAAATCGGACACTGTGGTGGGATTAACAATAAGATTACCTTTAAAATGGTATAAGATACTTGTATGTTTGAGGAATTTCAATTATGAGATTTCTATTGTTTGAATTTGGCTACCTGCACTTTCACTGGCCATGAGAAGTGTTAAACACTGGAATGGTAGATGTGCAGAAGATGAATGTGCAAGTAGAGATACTGGGGTGCAAAGGAGCAAGATAAATAAATAAATACAGTATGGGGATGAGGTAGGTAGATGGGCTGTTTACAGATGGGCTATGTACAGGTGCAGTGATCTGTGAGCTGCTCTGACAGCTGGTGCTTAAAGCTAGTGAGGGAGATTTGAGTCTCCAGCTTCAGAGATTTTTGCAGTTCGTTCCAGTCATTGGCAGCAGAGAACTGGAAGGAAAGACGACCAAAGGAGGAATTGGCTTTGGGGGTGACCAGTGAGATATACCTGCTGGAGCGCGTGCTACGAGTGGGTGCTGCTATGGTGACCAGTGAGCTGAGATAAGGCGGGGCTTTACCTAGCAGAGACTTGTAGATAACCTCTAGCCAGTGGGTTTGGCGACGAGTATGAAGCGAGGGCCAACCAACGAGAGCGTACAGGTCGCAATGGTGGGTAGTGTATGGSGCTTTGGTGACAAAACGGATGGCACTGTGATAGACTGCATCCAGTTTGTTGAGTAGAGTGTTGGAGGCTATTTTATAGATGACATCACCGAAGTCGAGGATCGGTAGGATGGTCAGTTTTACGAGGGTATGTTTGGCAGCATGAGTGAAGGATGCTTTGTTGCGATATAGGAAGCCGATTCTAGATTTAATTTTGGATTGGAGATGCTTAATGTGAGTCTGGAAGGAGAGTTTACAGTCTAACCAGACACCCAGGTATTTGTAGTTGTCCACGTATTCTAAGTCAGAACCGTCCAGAGTAGTGGACGGGCGAGCAGGTGCGGGCAGTAATCGATTGAATAGCATGCATTTAGTTTTACTTGCATTTAAGAGCAGTTGGAAGCCACGGAAGGAGAGTTGTATGGCATTGAAGCTCGTCTGGAAGTTAGTTAACACAGTGTCCAAAGAGGGGCCAGAAGTATACAGAATGGTGTCGTCTGCGTAGAGGTGGATCAGAGAATCACCAGCAGCAAGAGCAGTGGGCAGCTGGGAGGAGGTGCTCTTATTCTCCATGGACTTTAGTGTCCCAGAACATTTTGAGTTAGTACTACAGGATGCAAATTTCTGCTTGAAAAAGCTTGCCTTAGCTRTCCTAACTGCCTGTGTATATTTGTTCCTAACTTCCCTGAAAAGTTGCATATCACAGGGGCTATTCGATGCTAATGCAGAACGCCACAGGATGTTTTTGTGCTGGTCAAGGGCAGACAGGTCTGGAGTYAACCAAGGACTATATCTATTCCTAGATCAATTTTTTTTTGGGGTGGGGCATGCTTATTTAAGATGGTGAGGAAGGCACTTTTAAAGAATAGCCAGGCATCATCTACTGATGGGATGAGGTCAATGTCATTCCAGGATACCCCGGAAAGGGGAAGTTTTTTAGCGAGCGTTTGACAGTGATGAGGGGTGGTCGTTTGGTCGCAGACCCATTACGGATGCAGGCAATGAGGCAGTGATCGCTGAGATCTTGATTGAAAACAGCAGAGGTGTATTTGGAGGGTGAGTTAGTTAGGATGACATCTATGAGGGTGCCCGTGTTTACGGATTTGGGGTTGTACCTGGTAGGTTCATTGAAAATMTGTGTGAGATTGAGGGCATCAAGCTTAGATTGTAGGATGGCCGGGGTGTTAATTATGGCTGCATCCCGCTAATGGGATCGATATGACAACAGCCAGTGAAAGTGCAGGGCGCCAAATTCAAACAACAGAAATCTCATAATTAAAATTCCTCAAACATACATGTGTCTTATATCATTTTAAAGGTAATCTTGTTGTTAATCCCACCAAAGTGTCCGATTTCAAATATGCTTTTCAGCGAAAGCACTACAAACGATTATGTTAGATCACCACCAAACCACAATAAGCACAGCCATTTTTCCAGCGAAATTTAGCATTCACAAAAAGCAGAAATAGAGATAAAATGAATCACTAACCTTTGATTGATTCTTCATCAGATGAAACTCATAGGACTTCATGTTACACAATACATGCATGTTTTGTTTGATAAAGTTAATATTTAACAAAAAATCTGAGGTTACATTGGCGCGTTACATTCACTAGTTCCAAAAACATCAAGTGATTTTGCATAGCCACATCGTTTCAACAGAAATACTCATCATAAATGTAGATGATAATACAAGTTATACAAATGGAATTATAGATATACCTCTCCTTAATGCAACCGCTGTGTCAGAATTCAAAAAAACTTTACGGAAAAAGCAAACCATGCAATAATCTGAGACGACGCTCAGAACAATAGCCAAATTAGCCGCCATGTTGGAGTCAACAGAAACCAGAAAATACATGATAAATGTTTCCTTACCTTTGATGAACTTCATCAGAATGCAGTCCTAGGAATCCCAGGTCCACAATAAATGCTTGATTTGTTCGATAATGTCCGTTATTTATGTCCAATTAGCTACTTTGGTTAGCGCGTTTGGTAAACAATTCCAAAGTCACAAAGCGCGTCCACTATAACGTGACAAAATTCAAAAGTTCCATAACAGTCAGTAGAAACATGTCAAACGATGTACTGAATCAATCTTTAGAATGTTGTTAACWTACATCTTGAATAACGTTCCAACCGGAGAATTAGATTGACTTCAGTTGAGCGATGGAACGGAGTTGCCTATCACGTGAACGCYCGTGGTCAAAGCATGGTCAGCTCGTGGCAGTGGTGACTAATTCCTGTCTCCTTCGGCCCCCCTTCACATTAGAATCATCAGACAAAGTTCTATTGACTGTTGACATCTAGTAGAAGCCATAGGAAGTGAAAACTCATCAATATCTCGCTGTAATTTCAATGAGAGCTTGGTTGAAAATCTGCCACCCTCAGAAAAAATCCAAACAGGAAGTGGAACTTCTCAGGTTTTTGCCTGCCATATGAGTTCTGTTATACTCACATACATAATTCAAACAGTTTTAGAAACTTCAGAGTGTTTTCTATGCAATACTAATAATAATATGCAAATATTAGCAATTATGACTGAGGAGCAGGCCGTTTACTCTGCGCACCTCTGTGCACCTTTCATCRAAGCTACTCAATACTGCCCCTGCAGCCATAAGAAGTTTTAAGCATGTCCCAGTTTAGGTCACCTAGTAGCACGAGCTCAGAAGATAGATGGGGGGCAATCAATTCACATATGATATCGAGGGCACAGCTGGGGGCAGAGGGAGGTCTATAGCAAGCGGCAACAGTGAGAGACTTGTTTCTGGAAAGGTGAATTTTTAGAATTTTTAGAAGCTCAAATGTTTGGGTACAGACTTGGATAGTAATACAGAACTCTGCAGGCTATCTTTGCAGTAGATTGCAACACCGCACTCTTTCGCAGTTCTATCTTGGCGGAAAATGTTATAGTTAGCGATGGAAATTTCTGGGTTTTTGGTGGTTTTCCTAAGCCAGAGTGTGCAAAAGCAGTAAACAAACTTAGGGAGTAGGCTTCTAATGTTAACATGCATGAAACCAAGGCTTTTARGGTTACAGAAGTCAACAAATGAGAACACCTGGGGAGTGGGAGTGGAGCTAGGCACTGCAGGACCTGGATGAACCTCCACATCACCAGAGGAACAGAGGAGAAGTAGGATAAGGGTACGGCTAAAGGCTATACGAACTGGCCGTCTAGCACGGTCGGAACAGAGAGTAAAAGGAGCAGGTTTCTGTGCACGATAGCATAGATTCAAGGCATAGTGTACAGACAATGGTAAGGTAGGATGTGAGTACATTGGAGGTAAACCTAGGCATTGAGTACTGATGAGAGAGATATAGTCTCTAGAGACGTTTAAACCAGGTGATGTCATCGCATATGTAGGAGGTGGAACAACATGGTTGGTTAAGGCATATTGAGCAGGGCTAGAGGCTCTACAGTGAAATAAGACAGTAATCACTATCCAGGACAGTAATGGACGAGTCATATTGATATTAGAGAGAGGCATGCGTAGCCAAGTGAACATATGGGTCCAGTGAGTGGTTGGGCTGACTGGGGACACGGCGATTCAGACAGTTAGCAGGCCGATGCGAACAAGCTAACAGTTAGTAGGCCGGGGCTAAACAAGCTAGCAGTTAGCAGACCGGGTTAGCAAGCAAGCAGTTAGCAGACCGGGTTAGCAAGCAAGCAGTTGGCAGACCGGGGCTAGCAGTTAGCAGACCGGGGCAGGCAAGCTAGCAGTTAGCAGACCGGGGCAAGCAAGCTAGCAGTTAACAGACCGGGGCTAGCAGTTAACAGACCGGGGCTGGCAAGTTAGCCTTTGGGGGATGTCTCGATGGGGGTAAGTCTGTTTTTGCCTCTTCGTGCGGTGACGTAAATAGACCAGTCGTGGAATTAGTAGGGTTTCAAGTAGCTCTAGGTAGCTAGTAAGCCGCGGTTAGCAGAATGAGCCTTCGGCGGACGTCGCAGCTGAGGGGCCTGTTGGAATCCTCCGGCAGATTATGTCGGTATTCCAGTCGTAGAGTATCGGCGGGGTTCCGTGCCCCATACCGGCAGTAGAAGGGGTCCGGATATTGTAGCCCAGGAGTGGGCTTCGGTGGTAGCACAGGAGCCCTGGCCGGGCTAGCTTCAGGCTAATTGGTGCTTGCTCCGGGATGGAAACGCTAGCCAGGAGTAGTCACCCGGGATTGCGGTTAGCTAGTTGCGAAGATCCAGATGAAAATGTTCAGAGTTTGCGGTAGGAATCCGGGGATATGGTGGMAAAAAAATAAAAAAATAATAATAGGTCCGTTATGCTCTGGTTTGAGTCACGTTGTTCGAACTGGCGAGAGCTTTCCGAGCTAAAGGTTAGCTGATGACCGTGAGCAATGGTTTGCTGACTGATAGCTMGTAGGTAGTTAGCTGGCTAGCTTCAGTTGAGGGATTCCAGATACGAAGTAAATAGAAATACTTTTGAAAAAAAACAGATCCACGCCACATTAGTTGAGGCAGGTTGCAGGAGAGTATTTTGAATTTGAGGTTTAGGAAAATATTTTTAAAAGATATGTGAAGAAAAAGATGTAAAAAGATAAATACAAGGGACAGGACAAAGACAAAGACGTCTGACTGCTACGCCATCTTGGACCTCATTATGGTGCACACCTGTCACCATCGTTATCAGACTCACCTGGACTCCATCACTTCCCTGATTAACTTCCCTATGTACAATTGAAGTCGGAAGTTTACATACACTTAGGTTGTAGTCATTAAAACTCATTTTTCAACCACTCCACAAATATCTTGTTAACAAACTGTAGTTTTTGCAAGTCGGTTAGGACATCTACTTTGTGCATGACACAAGTAATTTTTCCAACAATTGTTTACAGACAGATTATTTCATTTATAATTCACTGTATCACAATTCCAGTGGGTCAGAAGTTGACATACACTAAGTTAACTTTAAACAGCTCAGAAAATTCCAGAAAATGATGTCATGGCTTTAGAAGGTTCTGATCGACCAATTGACATAATTTGAGTCAATTGGAGGTGTACCTGTGGATGTATTTCAAGGGCTACCTTCAAACTCAGTGCCTCTTTGCTTGACATCATGGGAAAATCAAAATAAATCAGCCAATAACTCAGAAAAAAATTGTAGACCTCCACAAGTCTGGTTCATCCTTGGGAGCAATTTCCTGAAGGTACCACGTTCATCTGTACAAACAAATAGTACGCAAGTATAAACACCATGGGACCATGTGGCCCCATTCCGCTCAGGAAGAAGACGCGTTCTGCTCCTAGGGATGAACGTACTTTGGTGAGAAAAGTGCAAATCAATCCCAGAACAACAGCAAAGGACCTTGTGAAGATGCTGGAGGAAACAGGTACAAAGGCATCTATATCCACAGTAAAACGAGTCCTATACAACATACCTGAAAGGCCGCTCAGCAAGAAGAAGCCACTCCTCCAAAACCACCATAAAAAAGCCAGACTACGTGTTGCAACTGCACATGGGGACAAAGATCGTAGCTTTTGGAGAAATGTCCTCTGGTCTGATGAAACAAAAAATGAACGGTTTGGCCATAATGACCCCGTTATGTTTGGAGGAAAAGAGGGATGCTTGCAAGCCGAAGATCACCATCCCAACCGTGAGCATGGGGGTGCAGCATCTTGTTGTGGGGATGCTTTGCTGCAGGAGGGACTGGTGCACTTCACAAAATAGATGGCATCATGAGGCAGGAAAATTATGTGGTATATATTGAAGCAACATCTCAAGACATCAGTCAGGAAGTTAAAGCTTTGTCACAAATGGGTCTTCCAAATGGACAATAACCCCAAGCACACTTCCAAAGTTGTGGCAAAAGGGTTTAAGGACAACAAAGTCAAGGTATTGGAGAGGCCATCACAAAGCCCTGACCTCAATCCTATAGAAAATGTGTGGGCAGAACTGAAAAAGTGTGTGCGAGCAAGGAGGCCTACAAACCTGAATCAGTTACACCAGCTCTGTCAGGAGGAATGGGCCAAAATTCACCCAACTTATTGTGGGAGGCTTGTGGAAGGCTACCTGAAACTAGTGATCCAAGTTAAACAATTTAAAGGCAATGCTACCAAATACTAATTGAGTGTATGTAAACTTCTGACCCACTAGGAATGTAATGAAAGAAATAAAAGCTGAAATAAATCATTCTCTACTATTATTCTGACTTTTCACATTCTTAAAATAAAGTGGTGATCTTAACTGACCTAAGACAGGGAATTTTTACTAGGATTAAATGTCAGGAATTGTGAAAAAACTGAGTTTAAATGTATTTGGCTAAAGTGTATGTAAACTTCCAACATCAACTGTGTATAAGCCCAATATAGACTATATCTCAATAAAATTTAAAATTTAAAATACAATTATGTGTTGCACCTAACTTTTTTAAGTTGGGAGCACCGGTACTACCTATGACAAATGTTAGCCATAAAGCCAGGGCTCTAAATTAAGTATCTAAGTAAATACAGGTTCTACTCAATAGAACCTACTCAAGCCTGCGTAGAGATTCCAAACTCTTATGACTGGTCCTTCTGTAGCCTCATAGACGATTACAGTCTGTCTGTGGGGTCCACATTTCAAGGGTCAGACTGAGGAAGCACTTGAGTAATGTGTTTCAGTTGGTAAGGGATGTGATTTTAAGAGGGTTATGGAGACGTCTGTGCCCTCTCATTAAATTGCAGTGCCTGACTCCCACAGGATTTTATTGGGTAGTATTTTACATGCATTGACAATCTTCTGTTTTTATTGTGTTTATAGACCACCTGCAAGTATTTTCTGAGATACTACTCACTTTTGTGACCTGGAACGATTTGAATGAACTGTAATGGTAAATTGATAGGCGTGATGAAAGACCTATTGATTGCAAATTAAGGACGTGACTGCAGGGCTTTCAAKAAAACACCACACATGGAAACAGATGTGCCACACACAGGGACACTCGCAGGCACGCACGCACACGCACAGAAAAGTGCAGAACTGGTGTGAGATGCCATTAATTAAGGTCATCTTTGTACACAAACCTCTTGATGCTTAGCACTAWTTTCAGAAAAGCAATGAGGTTAGTTTCCTTAATTAGAAAGATGGTCTTTATGAGGTAAATCAGCACAATACCTGAACCTCCCAAATGGCAACCTAGGTGTCCCAAATACTACCCTACTGCCTTTATAGTGCACTACTTTTGAGCAGGGCCCATAGGGCTCTGGTCAAAACTACTACACTTTATAGAATAGGGTGCCATTTGGGTCGCAGACTCACAGATAAGAAGTCCATGCTTCTCCACTTAGGAGAGGAGCTCCCTTTACATTGCACCGTCCTCCCAGAATAGCTGATCATGAACTGTCAACGTTTCTTTAGGTGGTCGTAATGCATGTGTGAAAACCAAAGACGGTTTACAGGAGCAGTTCTGTAACACCACTCTGCACACCACACCTTTCCCATTTTCTTTTAATAGCAGCATGAGGTATTACTTTGAGTACCCATGTTCTCTCTCTCTCTCTGCTGTGTCAGGGTTAGGGGGGTGTGTGTGGGGGTGTGTATGTGAACGAACATGCGTARGGATCGGCTTACGCTAGCGAAAAGGCCAAGAGGGCAGCACAGCAGCTGGCGAGCAACAGCTAGCGATTCCCTGTCAAAGGAATTCTGTCAGAACAAACCTTCCCCTACATGGTGGCTTCTCCTTTGGCTCCGTCAAGCTTGTTCTGCCGTTAGCGTTTGCTAATAGCCTACACAAATCCTGTCCTTGGTTTGCAGCCATTTTCTTGGAAATGCTGTCAATGCTGAAAAGATGGTATTGTGAAGCCAAGCACTGCCTGTCAGCGCCGTAACTTACATTAAATAATTCACTGCAAAAAAATGGTGAAACTCCTGCTAAGGGAGAGTAGCTCAAGCGAAGTAAGGCGGGTCATATCCAGTGAGAAGAACACATGCTCTTGAAGCACACACTCAAGGAAAGACACTCGCTGGGGCCTTAAACAAAGCACTTTCACCTCAGCTTCTATCGCCATCGTCATCGCCCGTCATCCTTGGTATCAGTAGCTGTGGTGACAGACATCTACCTCTGTGTGAGTGTGTCTGAGAGACGTCTGGACGCCTATATCACCCATATATCACCCTATATCACTCTGGCCCTGAATGGAAGGCTTGCATTTCTGCCTGGCTCAGAAATTAGCCCAGAGGGGGGAGAGAGAGCGATGGAGGTCTAGCTCTGTTTCACAATGGTGCATGCGAGGGATATGATATGGTAGTTTGGCAGACCTGTGTAGAAAATGTGGTGACACCTRCGTCAAAGATTTGTTAACACTTGTGTGTAGTACATCATGAATTAATACATGTATAGTGCCTTATATCGCACTCTCTACCTACCAATTTCAGCCCAACCCTGTTGCGACATTGCTCTTATCTATAATATGCCTTGTCCTTGGGTAGCTTTGATAGTGCAAATACATAGGACTAGGATACTAGGTATTCTCATATCGACTCGTGCTCTGCTGGGATATTTGTCCATGAATGGGGGGCAGAAAAAAACATGAATTTCCTTTGCGAGACGGACAATGCATTGCTATTCCGTTTATTCTACTATGTTAAACTAGTGTTCTAATCATTTATTCTACTATGTTAAACTAGTGTTCTAATCATTTATTATACTATGTTAAACCCCCACCTCTTTAAGAATACCTAGGATAGGATAAAGTAATCCTTCTAACCCCCCCCCTTAAAAGAGTTAGATGCACTATTGTAAAGTGGTTGTTCCACTGGATATCATAAGGTGAATGCACCAATTTGTAAGTCGCTCTGGATAAGAGCGTCTGCTAAATGACTTAAATGTAAATGTAAATGTAAATAATCATTATGCCTAATTCTGTAAAAAAAACATGTATATTTCTATTATAGGTTATCTAAGCACACCTCATAACTTATTAATTTGCTATTTAATAATAATGCACATTGATTAAGACCTTTATGACTTTTATGGAGTTTAGTACAAAGGACACACTGGTAAATAGTACCGTAACCCAAGAATTAAAGCAAATTTAGTATTTTATGAAGTCTAGCAACCTTGCCAGCAGGCATTCCAGCTAAAATGGTTAGACAAGTTACTTACTTGATTATAGCTAAATGCTTGGTAGCTAGTTACAAGAGTTGGGAGATTGGAAATTATCTAGCTGGCTAGCTTAAGCCAACTTTAAAAAATTGGTAGGTGGCTAGCAGTGGCGATTTTAGCATGTAAATCTTGGTGGGCAAAAAAATAAAAATAAAGTGGGATGCATGCCAGCAGAGCCACTACACAACATTAAACAATATTTCGACGACTCATTGGCGAGCTCACAGAACAGGCTCCGGCAGCTGAGCGAAAATGGAGGAAAACTCGCCTCCCTGCGGAACCTGGCATCCTTTCACTCCCTCCTCTCTACATTCTCCTCTTCTGTCTCTGCTGCTAAACCAATTTCTACCACTCTAAATTCCAAGCATCTGCCTTAACCCTAGGAAGCTCTTTGCCACCTTCTCCTCCCTCCTGAATCCTCCTCCCCCCTCCTCCTCTCTGCTGATGACTTCGTCAACCATTTTGAAAAGAAGGTCGACGACATCCGATCCTCGTTTGCTAAGTCAAACGACACAGCTGGTTCTGCTCACACTGCCCTACCCTGTGCTTTGACCTCTTTCTCCCCTCTCTCTCCAAGAAATCTCGCGCTTGTGACGGCCGCCGCCCCAACAACCTGCCCGCTTGACCCTATCCCCTCCTCTCTTCTCCAGACCATTTCGGAGACCTTCTCCCTTACTCACCTCGCTCATCAACTCATCCTACCGCTGCTACGTCCCTTCCGTCTTCAAGAGAGCGAGAGTTGCACCCCTTCTGAAAAACCTACACTCGATCCCTCGATGTCAACAACTACAGACCAGTATCCCTTCTTTCTTTCTCTCCAAAACTCTTGAACGTGCCGTCCTTGGCCAGCTCTCCTGCTATCTCTCTCAGAATGACCTTCTTGATCCCAAATCAGTCAGGTTTCAAGACTAGTCATTCAACTGAGACTGCTCTTCTCTGTGTCACGGAGGCGCTCCGCACTGCTAAAGCTAACTCTCTCTCCTCTGCTCTCATCCTTCTAGACTATCGGCTGCCTTTGACTGTGAACCATCAGATCCTCCTCTCCACCCTCTCCGAGCTGGCATCTCCGCGCGGCCCACGCTTGGATTGCGTCCTACCTGACAGGTCGCTCCTCCAGGTGGCGTGCGAGAATCTGTCTCCGCACCACGTGCTCCACCATGGTGTCCCCCAGGGCTCTGTTCTAGCCCTCTCCTATTCTCGCTATACACCAAGTCACTTGGCTCTGTCATATCCTCACATGGTCTCTCCTATCATTGCTATGCAGACGACACACAATTAATCTTCTCCTTTCCCCCCTCTGATAACCAGGTGGTGAATCGCATCTCTGCATGTCTGGCAGACATATCAGTGTGGATGACGGATCACCACCTCAAGCTGAACCTCGGCAAGACGGAGCTGCTCTTCCTCCCGGGGAAGGACTGCCCGTTCCATGATCTCGCCATCACGGTTGACAACTCCATTGTGTCCTCCTCCCAGAGTGCTAAGAACCTTGGCGTGATCCTGGACAACACCCTGTCGTTCTCAACTAACATCAAGCGGGTGACCCGTTCCTGTAGGTTCATGCTCTACAACATTCGCAGAGTACGACCCTGCCTCACACAGGAAGCGGCGCAGGTCCTAATCCAGGCACTTGTCATCTCCCGTCTGGATTACTGCAACTCGCTGTTGGCTGGGCTCCCTGCCTGTTGCCATTAAACCCCTACAACTCACCAGAACGCCGCAGGCCGTCTGGTGTTCAACTTTCCCCAAGTTCTCTCACGTCACCCCGCTCCTCCGCTTCTCTCCACTGGCTCTCCAGTTGAAGCTCGCATCCGCTACAAGACCATGGTGCTTGCCTACGGAGCTGTGAGGGGAACGGCACCTCCGTACCTTCAGGCTCTGATCAGCCCTACACCCAAACAAGGGCACTGCGTTCATCCACCTCTGGCCTGCTCGCCTCCCTACCGCTGAGGAAGTACCAGTTCCGCCCGCTCAGCCAGTCAAAACTGTCGCTGCTCTGGCACCCCAATGGTGGAACAAACTCCCTCACGACGCCAGGTCAGCGGAGTCCAATCACCACCTTCCGGAGACACCTGAAACCCCACCTCTTTAAGGAATACCTAGGATAGGATAAAGTAATCCTTCTAACCCCCCCCCCCCCCCCCTTAAAAGAGTTAGATGCACTATTGTAAAGTGGTTGTTCCACTGGATATCATAAGGTGAATGCACCAATTTGTAAGTCGCTCGTGGATAAGAGCGTCTGCTAAATGACTTAAATGTAAATGTTAAACTACTGTTCTAATCATATTTTCTACTATGTTTAAACTAGTGTTCTAATCATTTATTATACTATGTTAAACTAGTGTTCTAATCATTTATTCTACTATGTTAAACTAGTGTTCTAATCATTTATTCTACTATGTTAAACTAGTGTTCTAATCATTTATTCTACTATGTTAAACTATAGCCTATAGAGGTGGAGCTGCAGTCATAAAGCAACTTTTGTCATTGTGTAACTGATAAAGAGCCTTGATCATATTGCTCTAATACTGTTGCCCTGCACAGCTGACTTAGCCTTTAGTAGCATACACACAGACAGGAAACCCATGTTCCAACACATCACAGATAATAAAAGCTGCAAAGCCTGCTAAGGCCTGTGCGAGGCCCGGGAGGGAAGCACTGATCCGATGTGCAGGCACGTGGTGTGTGTGGGTGTGTGTGGTGTGTGTGTGTGTGTGTGTGTGTGTGTGTGTGTGTGTGTGTGTGTGTTTGTGTGTGTGTGGCGGGGGCGAGGCAGGTTGAGTTTATTGAGTTCATTTGCTCACTGCTCTAGTGGAATCATTACAGGCTGTAGTTTCCGCTCCGGCACATGCAGATTCCTCTAAAGGGGCTGTATCTACACACTTCAGAGTTCACAAGAGGAAGTTCATTTTAGCTACACTTTCACATACTGTACAGTCTGTTTATTATAATTACCAGGTGAAAATGTATTACTATTTTCTGCAGAAATTGACTTTCAGTTCTGATTAAACAAATGTATGGATAATGTTAGTGGGTGCAATGACGCTATATTTTAGCACTGTAAATTAGTGTCCACTGAAAATGTACAACCGCCACAATTCATTTACTCTCTACCCACAATAAACCAACCTGCAAAGTGCTGGCAGCGAAGTAATCAAATCCCATTCTGATTATAAATATGCTAAGAAATTGCCTGCTATCCAGTTACATGCTTTAAAGGAATGTAGAGGTACAGTTTTGATTGGTTTCAGTAATGACCATGTTCATGTATAATAGTATAATGGCGCCGACAGAGGGCTGCCTCGCTTCTCGCTCTTAGGATACTTTGCAGTATTTCGTTTTTTTACGTATTATTTCTTACATTGTTAGCTCAGAATTCGTTTTGTGTAATTACATACAGCCGGGAAGAACTATTGGATATCAGAGTGGCGATAACTCACCAGCACTACCATCATTACAACCAGGGATACAACTTTCCTCGAAGCAGATCCTTTGTTCGCAACCCCCAGGGCGATTGAACTGATTCCAGAACCGACCCAAAACAAAGCCGGCGAAGGAGAGGTACTCAGAGCGGTCTTCTAGTCCGACTTAGGAGGCGCACACACCACCCACCGCTTCCTAGTATATTACTCACAAATGTTCAGTCTCTTTATAATAAACTTGACGAGCGAGGGGCGAGGGCTTCTTTCCAGCGAGACATCAGGGATTGTAACATACTCTGTTTCATGGGAACATGGCTCTCTCGGGATATACTGTCTGAGTTGGTCCAGCCAATTGGGTTCTCAGTTCATCGTGCAGACAGGAATAAATATATCTCCGGAAAGAAGAAGGGCGGGGGTGTATGTTTGATGATTAACGACTCATGGTGTAATTGTGATAGCATACATGAACTCAAGTCCTTTTGTTCACCTGACCTAGAATACCTCACAATAAAATGCAGACTGTATTATCTCCCAAGATAATTTTCTTCGGTTATAGTCACGGCTGTGTATATCCCCCCTCAAGCAGATACCACGACGGCCCTCAAAGAACTAAGCTGGACTTTATGCAAACTGGAAACCACATATCCTGAGGATGCYTTTATTGTAGCTGGGGATTTTAACAAAGCAAATTTGAGGAAAAGGCTGCCAAAGTTCTATCAACATATCAACTGTAGTACTCGCGCTGCTAAAACACTCGACCACTGTGACTCCAACTTCCGGGATGCATACAGTACAAGGCCCTTCCCCGCCCTCCTTTRGGCAAATCTGACCACAACTCCATTTCGCTCCTCCCTTCCTATAGGCAGAAACTCAAACAGGATATACCCGTACTAAGGACTATCRAACGCTGGTCTGCCCTATTTGGAATCCACACTTAAAGATTGTTTTGATCACACGGACTGGGATATTGTCACGTTCCTGACCTGTTTTCTGTTGTTTTTGTATGTGTTAGTCAGTCAGGGCGTGAGTGTGGGTGGYCATTCTATGTTATGTGTTTCTATGTTGGTTAATGGGTGACCTGATATGGTTCTCAATTAGAGGCAGGTGGTTTTCATCTCCTCTGATTGAGAACCATATTAAGGTAGGTGGTTTCACATTGTTTGTGGTGGGTGGTTGTCTCCTGTGTCTGTGTCGTTATTGCACCATACGGGACTGTATCGTTCGTTCGTTCATTTATTTGTAGTCTGTACTTGTTCGTGCGTTCTTTGTTGTATGTAAGTTCGTAAGTCAAGGTCTGTCTACTTCGTTTGTTGTTTTGTAGTGGGTTAAAGTGTTTCCGTGTTTTTTCGTCTTTTCTTTAAATAAATATAATGTCAAATTACCACGCTGCGTTTTGGTCATCCGATCCTTCTCGCCTCTCCTCGTCTGATGAGGAGGACGAAGTAGAAGAGCGTTACAGATATGTTCTGGTTGCTTCAGAGAATAACATCGACTCATATACTGACACGGTGACTGAGTTTATCAGGAAGTGTATAGGAGATGTTGTACCCACTATGAGTATTAAAACCTACCCTAACCAGAAACTGTGGATAGATGGCAGCATTCGCGCAAAACTGAAACCACCACATTTAACCATGGCAAGGTGGCTGGGAATATGGCAGAATACAAACATTGTAGTTATTCCCTACGCAAGGCAATCAAACAGGCAAAACGTCAGTATAGAGACAAAGTGGAGTCGCAATTCAACGGCTCAGACACAAGACAAGTGCTGTATGTGGCAGGGTCTACAGACAATCACGGACTACAAAAGGAAAACCAGCCACTTTGTGGACACCGACGTCTTGGTTCCGGATAAGCTAAACACCTTCTTCGCCCGCTTTGAGGATAACACAGTTCCACKGACGCGGCCCGCTACCAAGGACTGTGGGCTCTCCTTTCCCGTGGCCGACATGAGTAAGACAGTTAAACGTGTTAATCTTCGCAAAGCTGCCGGCCCAGACGGCATCSCTAGCCGCGTCCTCAGAACATACGCAGACCAGCTAGCTGGTGTTTTAACGGACATATTCAATCTCTCCCTAGCCCAGTCTGCTGTCACCACATGCTTCAAGATGTCCACCATTTTCCTGTACCCAAGAAAGCTAAGGTAACTGAATAAATGACTATCGCCACATAGCACTCACTTCTGTCATCACGAAGTGCTTTGAGAGTCTAGTCAAGGATCATATCTTACCTGTCACCCTTGACCCACTTCAATTTGCTTACCGCCCCAATAGATCCACAGACGACATAATCGCCATCACACTGCACACTGCCCTATCCCATCTGGATAAGAGGAATACCTATGTAAGAATGCTGTTCATTGACTACAGCTCAGCATTCAACACCATAGTACCCTCCGAGCTCATCATCAAGCTTGATGCGCTGGGTCTGAACCCCGCCCTGTGCAATTGGGTCCTGGACTTCCTGACAGGCCGCCCCCAGGTTGTGAAGGTAGGAAACAACACCTCCACTTTGCTGATCCTCAACACTGTGCTCAGCCCCCTCATGTACTCCCTGTCATATCAAATCAAATTGTATTGGCCTTTCCACTGACTCTGAAAAACACAAAGAAAGATGCCCAGGGGCCCTGCTCATCTGCATGAARGTGCCTTAGGCATGCTGCAAGGAGGCATGAGGACTGCAGATGTGGCCAGGGCAATAAATTGCAATGTCCGTACTGTGTGATGCCTAAGACAGTGCTACATGGAGACAGGCTGGACAGCTGATTGTCCTCGCATTGGCCGACCACGTGTAGCAACACATGCACAGGATCAGTACATCCGAACATCACACCTGCGGGACAGGTACAGGATGGCAACAACTACTGCCCCAGTTACACCAGGAACGCGCAATCCCTCCATCAGTGCTCAGACTGTCCACAGTAGGCTGAGAGAGGCTGGACTGAGGGATTGTAGGCCTGTTGTAAGGCAGGTCCTCACCAGACATCACCAGCAACAATGCTGCCTATGGGCACAAACCCACCGTCGCTGGACCAGACAGGACTGGCAAAAAGTGCTCTTCACTGACGAGTCGCGGTTTTGTCTCACATGGGGTGATGGTCGGATTTGAATTTATCGTCAAACGAATGAGCATTACACCGAGGCCTCTACTCTGTAGATGGATCAATTTGGAGGTGGAGGGTCTGTCATGGTCTGGGGCGGTGTATCACAGCATCATCGGACTGAGATTGTTGTCATTGCAGGCAATCTCAACGCTGTGCGTTACAGGGAAGACATCCTCCTCCCTTATGTGGGACCCTTCCTACAGGCTCATCCTGACATGACCCTCCAGCATGACAATGCCACCAGCCATACTGCTTGTTCTGTGCGTGATTTCCTGCAAGACAGGAATGTCAGTGTTCTGCCATGGCCAGCGAAGAACCCGGATCTCAATCCCATTGAGCACGTCTGGGACCTATTGGATCGGAGGGTAAGGGCTAGGGCCAATCCCCCCAGAAATGTCCGGGAACTRGCAGGTGCCTTGGTGGAAGAGTGGGGTAACATCTCACAGCAAGAACCATCAAATATGGTGCAGTCCATGAGGAGAAGGTGCACTGCAGTACTTAATGCAGCTGGTGGCCACACCAGATATTGACTGTTGCTTTTGATTTTGACCCCCCCTTTGTTCAAGGACACATTATTCCATTTCTGTTAGTCACATGTCTGTGAAACTTGTTCAGTTTGTCTCAGCTGTTGAATCTTGTTATGTTCATACAAATATTTACACATGTTAAGTTTGCTGAAAATAAACGCAGTTGACAGTGAGAGGACATTTCTTTTTTTGATGAGTTTATATACTGTATTCTTTATTATTCTACTGTATCTTAGTCTATGCCGCTCTGACATTGCTCGTCCATATATTTACATTTTCTTAATTCCATTCCTTTACTTAGATGTGTATGTGTATTGGGTGTATATTGTAAACTTGTTAGATATTGCTTGTTAGATGTTACTGCACTATATAAGCTAGAAACACAAACATTTCGCTACACCCGTAATAACATCTGCTAAACATGTGTATGTGACCAATAAAATGTGATTTGATTAGATTTTTTATGGTTTATTTTAGAGAACAAAAGCGGTCCAAGCTCTGAACCTTGTGGTAGTTCACACCAAATTAAACTGTAGACTGATCAGGTGATAGTTATCATATGACATAGAAGCACTCGGACACACATTTGGAATGCGGTGGTAGTGTGGCAAGTCTACAAGTGATGATTGTACACAACAAATATCGATTGCTCATTTTTGCACCAGTTTTCGCAACTCCCATCTAAGTGAGTAGTACAGAGTTTGTGGCCCACTTTGATGCTCTCATCAATTCATTATCACTGTTGATAGTATGTAATGTTACAATCCCTTTCCCCCTACAATTTCACTCTATACAATTAACTGACTTGATGTCCTGTATTACAATCTGTAAATTCATACCTCCTTGGAAAGTTATTGTGTTACAGAAGTTGTATTCCAGGATCGCTGAAACTAGGAAGTAAGATTTGCATAGCTTTTCCACCAAGATTAAGGTATCTGTTGTAGGCAAAGTATTGGAATGCTCCTCTCCTGTATGTTTGGTTGTAGTACAGTTAGATTGTACGCAAATGATACAATCAATTTGTAAACATCACAGAGACAGACCAATAGACAGACTAGTACTCAGAGAGAAATGTTTTGCTGGCTCTAAGTCTCAGGGTTCCCATCAGTAATTATGTTTTTTACTACAAAGATKTTTGCATCAGTCCAGTGTTATTGCCATATGAAACAGAGAAATCGAAATTCCTTGAGATTGATCAGCTTGATAATAGAAAGTTACTCAAATCCATCACATAAGCACTCCTCAACTCTTCACTCATGGGTGGTACTTTCCAGGAAGTGTGGAATTTTTCAGGATCATTTTTCCAGAAGTACACTGAGACTACTTAACATTAGAGCTATCCAAAACGGTAACATGGCAGTTAAAAGATTTGCAATGCAAATACACCTGGACTTTATTTGCATAGGCCTTATCACCATTGATTTAGCAGTAAACCTGTAACAGGGTTAATATGAGTCAACAGCATTGAGACTGTGGTTATTACTGTGTAAGGGACAGGGCGGGAGGTATTTACTTGAACATCAGCCAATGAGTTTTAAAGAGCAGTTTTGCATATCATTCACATTTTTATTTGATTGAATTATTCTGAAAAGTATATGATTCTATACTGAAATGTAGATATCAATCTTTATTATTTTTTTTACAGAGGTCAGAGCAAATATACAAGAGTGTATGGTTCTTACTGAACATCTTGAGTACTGCCTATAACATCAAACCATTTAATTTGTGCCTTTTTGTCCTTTGTCACTAGTCTATTAGTCATTGCATATCAGGAAGTTTGACTTTGGTAAAAACAACTACCTGGTGAGTCGATGGTACTGTAGAGGATATTTGACTACATTTACGGACTTGGCTACACGCCAGACAAATTGTGTTTCAGTTCTGTCATTTTTTTGTATTGTAGGAGAACAATGTCGTTTTTCTGATATTTCCAGTCCTAAGATAACCACTACCCTGACTCCAACAGTGACTCAAGCAGTTGGTCAACAATAGAGCTGGTAGTTCCTCTTGTCTATGGTCAGCATAGAGAGATGTTCAGCATGACTGTTGACAACTTCCTCATCTCTCTCTTTCTCCTCCGTGGCAATCAAAGACGTTGTTGAGAGAATCAGATCTAATTTATTATCATGTTTAAGGTAAGACCCAGATGCAGACAACGTCTAAGTAACAACAGTTTATTAATCTAACAGGAGCAGGCAAAAGGCAGGTCAAGGGCAGGCAGAGGTCAGTAATCCAGATAGGTTTGGCAAAAGTACAGTACGGCAAGCAGGCTCAGGGTCAGGGCAGGCAAAGGTCAGTAATCCAGAAAGGTGGGGCAAAGATACAGGACAGACAGCAGGCAGGCTCAGGGCAGGCAGAATGGTAAACACCGGGAAAAACTAGGAAACATCGAGAGACAGGAGCAGAGGGGAAAAATGCTGGTAGGCTTGACGAAACAAAACAAACTGGCTGGCAACAGACAAATAGAGAACACAGGTATAAATACATAGGGGATAATGGGGAAGATGGGCGACACCTGGAGGGGGGTGGAGCCAATCACAAAGACAGGTGAAAAAGATCAGGGTGTGACATTTATAGCTGTTGTGTTTCTTTTTATAACAGATGCTTCAAGAGCTTTCAGGCATACTAGCTGAGGATGCTAAGCGTTAAGCCAATTCAATACTTTAATAAAATGATATGACACCTACCATAATGGGGCAGAGCAACCAGATATCCCATATTTAAAGAAGACATAATCCTTAAAAATTMAAGGAAGTGAATCAGTTTTAATACATTTTCTAAGGTCATCCTTTCCGTACCTTATAGCAGTCATATCAGTTGTTACTGTGTTCATGCTTACCAGGCTTATAATGCTTACTTTTTATTTATTCCTCTATATTTATGTTACTTCARATCACTGAAGCAGATCAGGTTGAATGCCTAGCTCCAGGGGACAGCAACACTGAGTCCCATACAGGATTACAGGATGATGGCCAGCAACCTTCTGATCACCAGTCCATCTCCCTTATGAACAGAGCATGCACACACTCAAACAAACAGAGAGATTAGAGAGAGAAAGACTACGGTATATTCACACAAGCTCAATGGAAAAGACAAGCTGCCAATGGCAAAATCAGGCACGAGAGAGCGAGATCAATGTTTCTGTGGGTTTGGCTTTGGGCCATGGAGATGGAGGTTCTTCTCTTGTTGCTACACTTGGTTTACAACAAAGCAGGATTCAGCTTCTGTTCTTGGTGGAACAGAGCTCAAAGGTTGTACGCTAGGATCTGTGGGATTTGAGAGGACTTTAAGAGGTTTTTGTTACTCTGAGTTTGTGAACGGACAATGGACATGTCCTGAAATAGCAGGACTATGTTTTGGAGAAATACAGCTTTGTATGTCCAGCGATTTTGTTTATATTTGCCTCGGTCTTTCACACTCATACACACATGCACGTGCACACATACATGGCCGGACTAGGACAAGAATTTGGCCCTGGCATTTTTTCCACACCAGCCACATCACTGCGCGCGCCGCCAATTCACCGGTGCCACTAACTTTTACAGTTGTTGACACRAGCCCATGATTTGGTGGGACCCAATTATAATAAATATAAATAAGTTGTTTCATCTAATGAGTCTAAGCAGGAATGCATGATTCTTGATATTTTAATGTTTGACCTAATCCAGTGATTGCCATGAATTTTGGGTTGACAATTAGAATATAGTTTAGAGCAGGGCGTTGGACAAAAAGTATTCAGACCCCTTGACTTTTTTCACATTTTCTTACGTTACAGCCTTATTCTAAAATTGATGAAATAAAATGTTTTCCTCATCAATCTAAACCCAATACCCCATAATGCCGAAGTGAAAACAGGTTTTTAGAAATGTTTGCAAATGTATTACAAATTCAAAACAGAAATACCTAATTTACAAAAGTATTCAGAACCGTTGCTTTGAGACTTGAAATTGAGCTCAGATGCATCCTGCTTCCATTCATCAAAATCAAATCGTGATTTGTCACATGTGCCGAATACATCAGTGAAATGCTAACTTACAAGCCAAATCCAACAATGCAGTT
This sequence comes from Salvelinus sp. IW2-2015, assembly GCF_002910315.2. Taxonomy (NCBI): domain Eukaryota; kingdom Metazoa; phylum Chordata; class Actinopteri; order Salmoniformes; family Salmonidae; genus Salvelinus; species Salvelinus sp. IW2-2015. Next base: position 4,944,307 of record NC_036871.1, read on the forward strand.
AAAATACACTGCTCAAAAAAATAATGGGAACACTTAAACAACGCATTGATGTGCCATCCTGGATGAGCTGCACTACCTGAGCCACTTGTGTGGGTTGTAGACTCCGTCTCATGCTACCACTAGAGTGAGAGCACCGCCAGCATTCAAAAGTGACCAAAACATCAGCCAGGAAGCATAGGAACTGAGAAGTGGTCTGTGGTCACCACCTGCAGAATCACTCCTTTATTGGGGGTGTCTTGCTAATTGCCTATAATTTCCACCTTTTGTCTATTCCATTTGCACAACAGCATGTGAAATTTATTGTCAATCAGTGTTGCTTCCTAAGTGGACAGTTTGATTTCACAGAAGTGTGATTGACTTGGAGTTACATTGTGTTGTTTAAGTGTTCCCTTTATTTTTTTGAGCAGTGTATATATAATAAAAGTAACAAATAATTAAAGAGCTGCAGTAAAATAACAATAGCGAGGCTATTTACAGGGGGTACCGGTACAGAATCAATGTGTGGGGACACCGGTTAGTCGATGTAATTGAGGTAATATGTACATGTAGGTAGAGTTAAAGTGACTATGCAAAGATAATAACAGAGAGAAGCAGCAGTGTAACCATTTGATTAGATGTTCAGGAGTCTTATGGCTTGGGGGTAGAAGCTGTTCAAATGCCTCTTGGACCTAGACTTGACGCTCCGGTACTGCTTGCCATGCGGTAGCGGAGAGAACAGTCAATGACTAGGGTGGCTGGAGTCTTTGACAATTTTTAGGGTCTTCCTCTGACACCGTCTGGTATAGAGGTCCTGGATGGCAGGAAGCTTGGCCCCAGTGATGTACTGGGCCGTACGCACTACCCTCTGTAGTAACTTGKAGTCGGAGGCCGAGCAGTTGCCATACCAGGCAGTGATGGAACCAGTCAGGATGTTCTCGATGGTGCAGCTGTAGAACCTTTTGACGATCTGAGGACCCATGCCAAATCTTTTCAGTCACCTGAGGGGGAATAGGCTTTGTCGTGCCCTCTTCACGACTGTCTAGGTGTGCTTGGKCCATGTTAGTTTGTTAGTGATGTGGAAACCAAGGAACTTGAAGCTCTCAACCTGCTCCACTACAGCCCCGTTGATGAGAATGGYGGTGTGCTCGGTCCTCCTTTTCTTGTAGTCCACAATCATCTATTTTGTCTTGATCACGTTGGGGGAGAGGTTGTTGTCCTGGCACCACATGGCCAGGTCTCTGACCTCCTCCCTATAGGCTGTCTCGTCATTGTTGGTGATCAGGCCTGCCACTGTTGTGTCATCGGCAAACTTAATGATGGTGTTGGAGTCATGCCTGGATGTGCTGTCATGAGTGAACAGGGAGTACAGGAGGGAACTGAGCACACAACCCTGAGGGGCCCCTGTGTTGAAGATCAGTGTGGCGGATGRGCTGTTACCTACACTTACCACTTGGGGGCGGCCCGTCAGGAAGTCCATGATCCAGTTGCAGAGGGAGGTGTTTTTTCCCAGCTTAGTGATGTCCTTAGCTTAGTGATGAGCTTTGAGGGCACTATGGTGTTGAACACTGAGCTGTAGTCAATGTATAGCATTCTCACATAGGTGTTCCTTTTGTCCAGGTGGGAAATGGCAGTGTGGAGTGCAATAGAGATTGCATCATCTGTGGATCTGTTAGGGCGGTATGCAAATTGGAGTGGGTCTAGGGTTTCTGGGATAATGGTGTTGATGTGAGCCATGACCAGATTTTTAAAGCACTTCATGGATACATACTTGAGTGTTACAAGTCGGCAGTCATTTAGGCAGGTTACCCTAGGGTTCTTGGACACAGGAACTATGGTGGTCTGCTTGAAACATGTTGGCATTACAGACTCAGACAAGGAGAGGTTGAACATGTCAGTGAAGACACTTGCCAGTTGGTCAGCACATGCTCGGAGTACACGTCCTGCTAATCCGTCTCTCCCTGCAGCCTTGTGAATGTTGACCTGTTTAAAAGGTCTTACTCACATCGAKTGCAGAGAGCCTGATCTCACAGTTGTCCGCAACAGTTGATGCTGTCATGCATGTTTCAGTGTTACTTGCCTCATCTGGTAGGCTCGTGTCACTGGGCAGCTCTCGGCTGTGTTTCCCTTTGTGTCTGTAATAGTCCGACGAGCATCCGACGAGCGTCGGAGCCGGTGTAGTACGATTCGACCGTAGTCCTGTATTGAAGCTTTTGATGGTTCGTCGGAGGGCATAGCAGGATTTCTTTGAAGCTTCCGGGTTAGAGTCCCYCTCCTTGAAAGCGGCAGCTCTACCCTTTAGCTCAGTACGAATGTTGCCTGTAATCCATGGCTTCTGGTTGGGGTATGTACGTACAGTCACTGTGGGGAAGACATCATCGATGCACTATTTGATGAATCCAGTGACTGATGTGGTGTACTCTTCAATGCCATCGGAAGAATCCCGGAACATATTCCAGTCTGTGCTAGCAAAACAGTCCTGTAGCTTAGCATCTGCTTCATCTGACCACTTTTTTTTTGATCGAGTCACTGGTGCTTCCTGCTTAATTTTTTTCCTTCTAAGCAGGAATCAAGAGGATAGTATTATGGTCAGATTTGCCAAATAGAGGGCGAGGGAGAGTTTTGTACGCATCTGTGAAAGGTAGTCTAGAGTTCTTTTCCCCTCTGGTTGCACATTTATCATGCTGGTGGAAATTTGGTAAAACGGATTTAAGTTTTCCTGCATTAAAGTCCCCGGCCACTAGGAGCGTCGCCTCTGGATGAGCATTTTCATGTTTGCTTATACAGCTCATTGAGTGCGGTATAAGTGCCAGCATCGGTCTGTGGTAGTATTTAGACTGGTGTCACGTGTGCTCCCTCTCCGGCCTCTAGGTCACCAGGCTGCTCATTAGGGCGCACACCTGTCACCAGCGTTACCCGCATAATGACACTCACCTGGACTCCATCACCTCCTTGATTACCTGCCCTTTATGTGTCACTCCCTTTGGGTTCTTCCCCAGTCGTCATTGTTCCTGTTCTATGTCGGTGCGCTGTTCATGTTTCTTGTTTTGTTCTTTAATTAATAAATGTATTCACTCCCTGGCCTTGCTTCCCGACTTTCAGCATTCATCGTTACAACAGCTACGAAAAATACAGATGAAAACTCTAGGTAYATGGTGTGGTCTACAGCTTATCAGGAGATACTCTACCTCAGGCGAGCAAAACCTCAAGACRTCCTTAGATATCATGCAAGCTGTTGTTTACAAATATACATTGACCGCCACCCCTTGTCTTTCCAGAGGCTGCTGTTCTATCCTGCCGATACAGTGTAAAACCCGCCAGCTGTGTGATGTTCATGTCGTCGTTCAGTCAGGYCTCTGTGAAAGTTTTTAATGTCCCCTTGGTAGTTTAATCTTGCTCGTAAGTCATCGATTTTATTTCCCCATGATTGCCAATAGAACGGAATGCAGTGGGGTTTTACTTGCTTGCCTACGAATTCTCAGAAGGCAGCCTGACCTCCGCCAGCTTTTCRACCGTCTTCTCTTCACGCAAATGACGGGGATTTGGGCCTGATCCCGGGAAAGGAGTATATGCTTCACGTTGACTCATCAGACTCGTTAAGGGAAAGGCTTCTACCAGTTCGTGGTGAGTAATCGCTGTTCTGATGTCCAGGGGTTATTTTCGGTCATAAGAGACGGTAGCATCAACATTATGTACAAAATAAGTAAAGAAGTAGGTACAAACGATGCAATAAAAAAAAAAAAAACACAGTTGGTTAGGAGCACGTAAAACGTCAGCCATCCTCTCCGGCGCCATCTTAAATCCGTATACACAAGACACAGAAATGTCTTCTCAAAACAGAAAATACATTCATATTTACATAAGTATTCAGACCCTTTGCTATGAGAATCGCAATTTAGCTCAGGTGCATCCAGTTTCCATTGATCATCATTGAGATGTTTCTACAACTTGATTGGAGTCCACCTGTGGTAAATTCAATTGATTGGACATGATTTGCAAAGGCACACACTTGCCTATTTAAAGTCCGACCGTTGAGAGTGCATGTCAGAGCAAAATCCAAGCCATGACGTTGAAGGAATTGCCCATAGAGCTCCGAGACAGGATTGTGTCGAGGCACAGATCTGGGGAAGGGTTACAAAAAATGTATGCAGCATTGAAGGTCCCCAAGATCACAGTGGCCTCCGTCATTCTTAAATGGAAGAAGTTTGGAACCACCAAGACTCTTCCTAGAGCTGGCCGCCCGGCCAAACTGAACAAACGGGGGAGAAGGGCCTTGTCAGGGAGGTGACCAAGACCCCAATGGTCACTCTGACAGAGCTCCAGAGTTCCCCTGCAGAGATGGGAGAATCTTCCAGAAGGACAACCATCTCTGCAGCACTCCACCGATCAGGCCTTTATTGTAGAGTGGCCAGACWGAAGCCACTCCTRAGTAAAAAGCACATGACAGCCCACTTGGAGTTTGTCACACCATATAAAACAAGATTCTCTGTGAAACCAATGTTGACTCTTTGTCCTGAATGCCAAGCGTCATGTCTGGAGGAAACCAGGCACCATCCCTACGGTGAAGCATGGTGGTTCCAGCATCTTGCTGTGAGCATGTTTTTCAGCAGCAGGGACTAGGAGACCAGTCTGGATCGAGGCAAAGATGAACGGAGCAAAGTACAGAGAGATCCTTGATGAAAACCTGCTCCAGAGCTCTCTGGACATCAGACTGGGGCAAAGGTTCAACTTCCAACAGGGCAACCACACTAAGCACACAACTAAGACTATGCAGGAGTGGCTTCAGGACAAGTCTATGAATGTCCTTGAGTGGCCCAGCCAGAGCCCGGACTTGAACCCGATCGACCATCTCTGCAGAAACTTGAGAATAGCTGTGCAGAGACACTCCCCATCAAACCTGACAGAGCTTGAGAGGATCTGCAGAGAAGAATGGGGCAAACTCCCCAAATACAGGTGCGCCAAGCTTGTAGTGTCATACCCAAGAAGACTTGAGGCTGTAATCGATGCCAAAGGTGCTTCAACAAAGTACTGAGTAAAGAGTCTGTAAACCTATGTAAATGTGATAGTTTTTGTTTTGTGATTATAGGGTATTGTGTGTAACATAAGAAAATGTGGAAAAAGTCAAGGGGTCTGAATACTTTCTAAACCCACTGCTAGCCATGTATTCATCCAACAGTAAATGTCATGTCCCAAAAAACATTGAAGTTGTAGGCTACTGCCCATGCCCCCCCAAATATCTTGGTTCTAAAATAGTTGCTATGGAGCTGAATATTGAAAGTTAAAAATAGAAAAGAATACCTCCATAAATCTGAGACCATCTTCATTTTGACAAGAACAAGGAGATGAAGCTCCCAAAGCTGTGTTTTTCCCGCAATTGCATTTTGAAATGTTATACGATCAGAATGCATTTTCTCGAGCGCATAGAGGGAGAGGAGACTGGCTCACTCATCGCAGCAGCAGGCCCCAGCGAGGGCACAGGCACAGCGGCAAAAACAAACCCTTTCATTGCAGGAATCATGCTGATAATGCACTTTACTGTTTGACCCCCAAAAAGGAAGTTTTTAGTGACAGTGTAGAATGTGCTCTTTCTAGTTTTATAGGCACCCTTTCCATTTTTTTTACGATCCATGATCTTMTCTGTCTAACTGTTGACGGAGTTGGAGCAGGTCTCTGCTGATGCCGTGTTTGAATGTGAGATTACGTGACCTCAGCTCAGCCCATCTTGGTAGGAGGGCCGGCTATGCCCACTGATCAGCCAAAAGCTCAGCCGCCGGCCATGTCACGTTTTACATTGTTTTATTTTAAAATTAAAATCAGTTTTATTTTTGTGTGTGTCAATTTCAACCAGCCCACCCAACACAAAAATGGTCCAGCCCATCTGGCCTTTGCCAGAATTGTCAGATGGCCAACCTGCCCCTACACACACACACACACACACACACACACACACACACACGTGCATCCATTCATTCCCCGTAGACAGGCCTTACTTAATTTTAGTTCATTGGATATTAAAAATAGCTGCTGCTTTTTACATCCAGGTTCCATTGAGTAAATCACACTCTAAAATCTAAGAGAAAACATTTTCAGTCAAAACAGTTAAGACTATTTCTGATATCAACCCTGTTCTAATGCCAGCCTTTTTTGGATTTTTCCCGCCCCTGGTTAAAGAATTCTGTTATTTTCTTGCCAATTTTAATGCTGCACGTATTGCCAGTATACATTGATTTAATTATGTCATGTTTTACCCCCTACACCACTTTCAATAACTTTGTAGAACAGTCCTGTATGCCAAATAGAATCAAATGCTTTTTGGAAGTCGATAAAGCAAGCGTATATTTTGGTATTATTTTGGTGGACATGTTTATCTATCAGGGTGTGTAGGGTGTAAATATGATCAGTTGTGCGATGTTTTAGTATGAATCCAATTTGGCTTTTACTCAAGACATTGTGCTGTTTAAGGAAGTTTAGAACTCTTACATTTATAATACAGAAAACCTTCCCCAGGTTACTGTTCACACAAATGCCTCTGTAATTGTTAGGGTCAAATTTATCTCCATTTTTAAAGATTGGGGTTATGAGTCCTTGATTCCAGATGTCAGGGAAATAACCTACACTCTGGATCAAATTAAACAGTTTTAATATAGCCAATTGAAATTTTGCACTAGTGAGTTTGAGCATCTCATTTAGGATGCCATCAGGTCTGCATGCTTTTTGAAATTTGAGAGCCTGAAGTTTCTTATAGAGCTCCTGGTCAGTAATTGGGGAGTCCAATGGATTTTGATTGTCCTTTATAGCTTTTTCTAATCCATTCAACTTCTCATGAATTTGGCGTTGTTCTGCGTTTGTGTCAATTTGAACGGTGTTGTAGAGTGTTTWAAAATGGGTTGTCCATATGTCACCATTTTGTATCGCTTATTCCTCTTGTTTAGATTTTTTWGTTTTTTCAAATTTTCCCAGAAGTTGTTTGTGTTRATGGACTCCTCAATTAGTGTCAGCTGCTTGCTGTTGTACTGTGCTTTTTTGGTTCTGAGTGTACGTTTATAGAGTTTTAAAGTCTCACAGTAATGAAGGCGTAATTCACCATTATTTGGGTCTCTGTGCTTTTGGTTTGATAGTGTTCTAAGTTTTTTCCTTATAATTTTACAATCGGCATCAAACCAGTTGTCATCTGTGATCTTTTTTGTTTTGTTTTTTATCAATTTCAATTGTGCTTCTTATGCCGTTTGCCTGAATATATAGTTGATGTTTTTTACTGCTAGATTGATGCCTTCTTTACTGTGAGTGGATGTGGTATCCAGAAAGTTATCTAAGAGTGTTTGGATATTTTGATTACAGGTTGCTTTCTGGTATTCTTCTATGCTGTTTTGGGCCCATCTGTATGAATTTCTGATGTTGTACAGCTTACTGGGCTGTGAATGTCTGGTTGTTTCCATGTCTGTTCTTTTGAGGAACAACGTACTTTGGCTATGATCAGACAGAGGTGTTAGTGGCTTGACAGTGAATGAGCTGAGAGAGAAAGGGTCAATGTCTGTAATCATATAGTCTACTGTACTGTGGCCAAGAGGTGAGAAGTAGGTGCATCTCCCCAAAGAGTCCCCCCCAAAGAGTCCCCCTGTAACCTACCATTGACAAAGTACAGACCCAGGCTTCTACAGAGCTGCAACAGATCCCTTCTGTTTTTGTTGACAGTGCTGTCACTGTTGTTTCTATGGGGGAGATGAAGACAGTTAGAAACAGTATGGCCTGTAATAAAGCTGTCCCCTTGTGTGCTCGTTAGATCAGGTATTGTTCCTGTGCGCGCATTTGTGTCCCCACAGATGAGCACATTTCCCTGGGCCTGGAAATGGCACGTCTCTTCCTCAAGGGCGGGGAAGATCTCCTCTGAGTAATATGGGGATTCTGAGGGGGGGATATATATTGCGCAAAGGAACACATATTTTTCTGTGAGTAAAAGTTAATATTTTCAGTTTTAACCAAATGTGATATTTACCCATTTTTAGCGGATCAATTKGATTTTGTAGTTCGGATTTGTACCAAATGATCAGTCCTCCAGAGTCTCTGCCTCTATTGACAGAGCTGTGTTTCTGTGATGGCACAATTACCTCTGTAGCCTGTGGGACAGTGAGTGACAATGTCAGCCTTACACCATGTCTCCTGCAGAATGATGACGTCAACATCTGTAAGATCCTTGTTGAACTCCAGTGCTAAACTCTTCAGTCCAAAGGTTGATGAGATTAGGGACTGAATGTTCCACATGCTAACTGATAGTGTTGTAATGTTGCGAAAAGAAAGAATAGCAGTCAGAAATACAGTAACTACTAACTAATAAGTTGTTAAAAGTGGGATAAACAAGATAAAAAAAAWTCTGTTATATATATAAATATTCCTATTCATTGAACAAGTACACTTTTAGTACAATAGGTGTGTGTGTGCATGCGTCCGTGTGTGTTTAGTGCAGTTTAGTGCAGATGTATTGGAGGAGCTGTTTAATCTCACTTAATCCTACAGGGTTCTCTTGTCCTCTGACGACCTCTGCGTAGCTGCGCTGGTCCTCCTGTTGGGCCCTGTGGAGTGGAGGAGGGCAAGTTCTGGGCCGTGGGGCTTCCTCTTTGGTCTGGTAGAGGTGGTGTCTGGTGCTGGGTAGTAGGCTGGGTCTGGTCCGGTCTGGCTAAGCCGATGGAAGTGGTGATGCTCTGGTGGTGGGTGGGGCCTGTGGGGTGCGTTGGGTCTGGTGGGGCGTTGAGGGGGCCTGGGGCTCCTTGGTGGTGCAGTGGTCTGGTAGGGGTCTCTAGGTGGTACTCTGTCCAGTGCGGCATGGGGTGTTTGTCTACCAAGTGCCACGTCCTTTAGAGACTTGGCAAACATCCTTACTGTCTGCTTCCACAGGTGGGAGTGGTCGTGCAGATGCTCTGGGGTGACTGTTGGGTGGAGAGCAACGTGTACGTTCGGGAGTAGGCCACACACACTGGTGATGTCAGCGTTGACTTTCTTAATGGTACGGGGATGAAAGTCTCTGCGGGGTAGCAGAGTGGAGATGGTGATGTGGGAGTTGGGGAAGCACTACTCTCTCACTCCTGTTTTACTCTCCAGTGGTGGAAAAAGTATCCAATTGTCATACTTGAGTAAAAGTAAAGTTACCTTAACAGAAAATGACTCAAGTAAAAGCGAAAGTCACCCAGTAAAATACTACTTGAGTAAAAGTCTAAAAGTATTTGATTTAAAATTTACTTTAGTATCACAAGTACATGTAATCACAAAAATGTAAGTATCAAATAACAGCACAAGTATAAATAATTTAAAATTCCTTATATTAAGCAAACCAGACGTTACTGGTTTGCTTAACCAGAGTACTTGTGAGAAGTCTGTTTCTCAAACTAGACACTCTAATGTACTTGTCCTCTTGCTCAGTTTTGCACCGGGGCCTCCCACTCCTCTTTCTATTCTGGTTAGTGACAGTTTGCTCTGTTCTGTGAAGGGAGTAGTACACAGCGTTGTACGAGATCTTCAGTTTCTTGGCAATTTCTCACATGGAATAGCCTTTATTTCTCAGAACAAGAATAGACTGACGAGTTTCAGAAGAAAGTTATTTGTTTCTGGCCATTTTGAGCCTGTAATCGAACCCACAAATGCTGATGCTCCAGATATTCAACTAGTCTAAAGAAGTTTTATTTCTTCTTTAATAAGCACAACAGTTTTCACCTCTGCTAACATKATTTCTAATGCTCAATCAGCTGTGCTAACAATTTTGTAATGATCAATTAGCCTTTTAAAATGATCAACTTGGATTAGCTAACACAACGTGCCATTGGAACACAGGAGTGATGGTTGCTGATAATGTGCCTTTGTATGCCTATGTAGATATTCCATTAAAAAATCTGCTGTTTCCAGCTATAATAGTCATTTACAACATTAACAATATCTACACTGTATTTCTGATCTATTTTATGTATATATGTTATTTTAAAACTTAAGGATCGGTGTCCCGTCCACGGGACAGTTGAGCTAACGTAGGCTAATGTGATTAGCATGAGGTTGTAAGTAACAACAACATTTCCCAGGACATAGACATATCTGATGTTGACAGAAAGCTTAAATTCTTGTTCATCTAACTGCACTATCTAATTTGCAGTAGCTATTACAGTGAAATAGTACCATGCTATTGTTRAAGGAGAATGCACAATTTTGAACATGAAAAGTTATTAAGCAAATTCGGGACACATTTGGGCAGTCTTGAGTCAACATTTTTAAAAGAAATACAATGGTTCATTGGATCAGTCTAAAACTTTGCACATATACTGATGCCATCTAGTGCCCAAAATCTAAATTTCACCTGGGCTAGAATAATACATTATGGCCTTTCTCTTGCATTTAAATAATGGTACAAAAAAAATACAAAAGAACGMTTMTTTTTTTTCTTTGTATTATCTTTTACCAGATCTATTGTGTATTCTACTACATTCCTTTCACATTCCCACAAACTTCAAAGTGATTTCTTTCAAATGGTTCCAAGAATATGCATATCCTTGCTTCAGGCCCTGAGCTACATGCAGCTATTAAATTTGGGTATGTCATTTTAGGCAAAAATTAAAAAAAAGGGGCAGATCCTTAAAAGGTTTTTAAGAGGTCAATTGACAAAAAAAATAGCTTTTCTTTCAAAAGCAAGGACATTTCTAAGTGACCCAAAACTTTTGAACGTTATATATATATATATATATATATATATATATATATATTCTTTTTGAGTGGCAACCCATGGGTGGATGCGAGCTATTAAATTATATGAATGTGTGTATTGTTCCTGTAGCACTGTCCCCCCCCCCCAACCAGAGAATGATCAAATGAATAAAGATTTTGCCACAAAAAGGATCTAGCCAAACAGCAGGTCTGCTCTGGTGTTTCAATAAAGTAATAGACACTTGGAGACATGCCAGAAGACTGCATCAATTATTAACCTCCATTTAGCAGGAAGTGCCCATCTATTTGAATACGTTGGAGATTCAGTTAAACTGAGGGGATTTCTGCTTTTTTATTTCTATGCTTCCTGCAGTGGAACATCTCTATTGGTTAATCAGAGTTTATTACTGAATTTGTGAATCAGTGCTTTGTGGTCCGGCGACCGACGGATCATATTGTGTTGTGTTCTGCCTCTCCTAACAACTTCCACTTGGTTTTGTGATGCACTTCCATTGGCAAATTGCTGACATGGGAATCTGTGGTTGTTTCTATCTGTAGATAGTGTCCACAGGTTGAATCAAACTCATTCCGGGGGGTGATTTGGGGATTGTAAGTGTCTGCCACAACAATGGAAATACCATAAAATCGATTCCCAAGACATAGCAATTTGCACGTTGTTTCACACATACTGACAAATGAAGTCAACATTTATAATTCAGATTGCTGATTTGCATATTGAAAATTCATATTGATAGTAACAGATTGCCAGTTTTGTGTGATAGGCTTTTGGCTTGTCTCTCAGATATCATCAGAAAATATATATTTTTGGTGAATCGGTTTTGTTTTTCAAAGTAGCTATTCTTTTCAACTCAAATATATTCCACTAGATAACCTGACCTTCCAACAACCTCCATGGCATGAACAACCATGGTCGCACACCAATGAACATTACACATGAAGAATTGCCCGAGATGAGAACATTTCAACTTGAAAGAGAGAGTGGAGAAAAGCAACACACTTGGTGCAGGCATTCATAGCTCAAGCGCTGCACGTAAATTCCAGTTCTGGGTTGAATGTGATTGAGTCACCTATGCAAAGTGGGAAAATCCCTCAGTCTCATTTTCTAAAGAAACATTTCATTTAACACACCCTATTCCCACCCCAGAATTCTTGCAGCCTTTTTTTTTAACCAACTGTCAATGTATTTGAGTGAAAGTCCAATACTTACACTGAGACAACGAGCAGATTGAAATACTGCTAGTTTTTCCGACAGTATTTCAATCTTCTCGATGTATCAGTGTGGATAAAGAACAACATTTAGAGTACAGTGGCATATCCCATCCCTGCATTGAGGTATATATTCCGACTCATATCTCGCGCCGGCTCTGCAGTGTCTTAATCTAACCATGATGGTGTTCCGACCCCAGTGCAGCTCAGTGTAAACAAGCTTAATGGTAGGGTTGGAATCTTCTGGCTAGGTTTGCTACAAAAAAACAGTAGCATTGTTTAACTGAGGGTTCAAAGTCCTACAAAAACAACAAAACTGAGAAATATCTTATTTTACAAATGATGATGGAAATTTCAAAGTGACAATACGACACATTGTCAGTCAAGTATTCTAAACAACAATATATAATGAAATCACTTTTTGGTTTTCGAATTTAAAAAAAGTATATATATTTATTTTTATTTTTACAAACCGTCAGGTATTATTGGATTACTTTACACCAAATCTGGATTTCACATCTGTGCATGGGATGGATTTTCAACCTTTCTATAGACATTCTATACAATAAACACATGATTTCTGCTCAAGATTAAGGGTAAAACAGTGTACCAAGTCATGATTCGGGCTCCTGAATGGTGCAACGGTCTAAGGAACTACATCTCAGTGCTTGAGGCGTCACTACAGACACCCTGGTTCAAATCTAGGCTGTATCACATCCGGACGTGATCTGGGTTTGGCTGGTGGAGGCCGTCTTTGTAAATAAGAATTTGTTCTGAACTGACTTGCCTAGTTAAATAAAGGTTATATAAAAATGTATAAAAAAATTACTTAATTTAGTGATTACCTGTTAACTAAGGAGACATGTAATTGAAAGATTCAGCAAAAAGTCCAATGACACAACAGTCACTTTCTTCATATCTTAACAAAGTTCCCCTTTTATTCTTGGTCTCTGTTTATCTCTCATGATGATGATGGATAATTTTTACCCCTTTTCTACCATGTGATAACATATGTGGGGGATTTTGAGAATAGCTGGCAATGACAAATCTTACTCACAATTTCCAGAAAAAGAAAAAAAAACCTTGGTTATATTTGGTTCACGGGCAGGGGTGTAAAGTATACCACTCCCTTGGGACACCCCTTGCGTCTTCCCTCCCACACACCCCTTCCGTCTCCCCCACTTACTCTGATCTTAACCCTGAAGTCTTTTGCACACCTACTTACATGCCCTCATCAGGGCTGGCTACAGGCATAAGCGACATAAGTGGTTGCTTAGGGTCCCAGGCTGCTAGGGGGCCCCTGACTCAAAATAGGGGGAACTCAGTCTGGGTCTCAACTTACTGTTGAGAGTTAGAATAGCAGAATACACAATGTGCAAGTTCAAAATTTGGTTGTACATTAGCAGTTTTTCTATTGCTATGTCAGTCATTGACAGTCACTCAATTAGCCATGTCAGCTAACAATTTATAGATTGGTAAATTAGTCTAGCTGGCTATCTAAACGTGTAGTAATCATGGCAGAATACAGGCTGCGCACCAGTGTTGAGGGTAACACATTATATAATCTGATTACTTTTATGAGTACGGAGAAAAGTAACGAGTAACTTTTTCAAATTGGGTAATATTATTGCAGTTAGTTTGTCAAACAACACGAGCACTACTTTCAGAATCATATCTCTACCAGGCATGTGTCTCCATGATCTGATGTCGATTTGTTTCCTCATTTAGTTCTCGAGTGAGCGAGAACTAAACGATCTTGCCATCGATCGCTTCTGTGACAGTAAAGCCCGCAGAGGGCTTTCCCGTTAAGTTGCCCTCTATACATTTCTATGGGTCGGTGTACGTGTGGTCTATAACCAGAACCAGCTGCTTGAGAGAAAGATTTTGTATGAAAAGATAGGAAATCTGTAGAGATGTTTGGCTTACAGTATATATGTCTAATTAAGCAGCCCATATATAGCGCAGCACTTGTAGACTAGCACAGGAAAGCAGCACCAAAGATGAATGGAGAAACTAGTGATCAAACCTGAGTTAATAAGTAGCCTATCTTTGGGAGAGCCTTGCGCTCTCTGACAGTCAAACAAACTGAGATTGAAAAAAAAAAAAATTCATGAAAGTAACACAAATTAATATAAATAGTAATATAATGTATTACTTTCCACACAACCAAATCTCTCTTAGAACCCCCAAAAGGCTAAAGCCAGCCCTCATCATTTGAATACAGTACTTTCCCAAAGTGTTACTACGCTGGAGGAGACAACATTTGATCCCTCCCCACACTGTGAGGAAAGTGAAACTGAATCTTACAGCCTCATTTTTACATGCAGACAATAAAATACATTCTGGAGTCCCCGCATCAAGCACAATGCATAGATAGAGCTGTACACCGCAGTGTTTACCCAAAAAGTATTGATGACTGATACTTAGTAAAGGAGAAAGAGGGTGCACATACCAAACACAGGTATTTTCCAACACATGCTCCAAAAGAAAATGCAATGTGTTTTTGTGTGCAGTATATTCACCTTCACATGAAGACAACAGAAAGACAGTAGCATTATGACCAAGAAGGCGACATCCAAATGAACATGCCATTAAGATGAAGTGGCCTTAAAGTAATGAACGAAGCCTACATGATAGTGATATATCATTAACACATAGGCGGTACACTGTAACTACAATTTTCTTTAATAAACTTGCTGTGTGTAGATTTTCAAATGTGAGACTAGGGCCTAAATCCAAGATGTGTTGTAGACAATGTACCTTATATTAAAGGCAATGTTCCTGTGTTTTTGGGAAAGATAGCATTCACGGTAAACTACTACCTTTACAAAAGGAACAGATGAAAAGAAATCGTTGTTTAAATGTTCACGGGTCAGTCACATGGCTTTCGGACACATATYAAGCTTCACGTACATTTTTTCCTAGTAAAGATTTTTTTCTCCCCGTGTGACATTTTTTTTCTTCAAACATTTATTTTTCAGGTTTGTTTTCACCCCTTCCAGCTACATCTGGTCTCCCATCCAGGACTGACCCTGCTCAGCTTCAGAGGTAAACCAGCAGTGGGATGCAGGGTGCTATGTTGCTGGAATGAATGAGCCAAGACTTGAACTGTAAAAAAGGCAGCGAAAGCAAAAGGCAAGGGTAACAACCAAAGATAGGGGGAACATTGCAGGAAAGAGGGTGTTTTATTTAATCGCGTAATCATTTACATTTTTTACTGAAACTAATGTTTTGCATCCATGTTCTAGCTTTTTGAAATTTCCTTGCAATATTTTGTTAGTAATCAATACTAAGAGTTTTGTTCTCGACTTCAGAAGTTTTGCTTGATATTAATGGCACTGAAGTAACTCACTCACTAGAGGATTGCACCATATAATAACAATATTACTCTATTAAAAAGGTGTTTAAAACAACTATCCTTAATTGATACATTAACAAAGTGTTCTGCCTGCCACAGTTCCAGTAAAAAGGAACGGTGCTGGAGAAATGCAACCACTCTCAAATTCATAGACAGAGCTATGGATGCAAAGACTGACTATCCGTGATATAATACTTCTAATCTGGCGACACTGTCAGTGATTTATTTAGAACTCACGGCACACTCAATCAGCATGGCTACCACAGCATTCTGCAGCGATACACCATCCCATCTGGTTTGCGCTTAGTGGGACAATCATTTGTTTTTCAACAGGAAAATGACCCAACACACTTCCAGGCTGTGTCATCAAGGCAAAGGGTGGCTACTTTGAAGAATCTCAAATCTTAAATATATTTGTTCAACACTTTTTTTGGTTACTACATGATTCCATATGTGTTATTTCATAGTTTTGATGTCTTCACTATTATTCTACAAGGTAAAAACTAGTAAATCTAAAGAAAATCCCTGGAATGAGTAGGTGTGTCCAAACTTTTGACTGGTACTACATTCTTTTGGTGTTTTTCAAAGTCAGTAGAAAGGCCTTTTTAGTGTCCTATTTTTTCATAACTGTTACCTTAATTGCCTACCGTCTGTAAGCTGTTAGTGTCTTAAAGACCGTTCCACAGGTGCATGTTCATTAATTGTTGGGAAACAGTGTTTAAACCCTTTACAATGAAGATTTACAATGAAGATCTGTGACGTTATTTGGATTTTTACGAATTATCTTTGAAAGACAGCTGAAAAAGGGACGTTTCTTTTTTTGCTGAGTTTATAAAGTAACTAATGATCCATTTATTAAAGTGGCCAGTGATTGGGCCTCAAAGTAGGCAGCAGCCTCTCTGAGTTAGTGATTGCTGTTTAGCAGTCTGATGTCCTTGAGATTGAAAAACAGCTTCTGTTTCTCGGTCTCAGCTTTGATGCATCTGTACTGACCTCGCCTTCTGGGTGGTAGCAGTGTGAACAGGCAGTGGCTCGGGTGGTTGATGTCCTTGATGATCTCTTTGGCTATCCTGTGACATCAGGTGCTGTAGGTGTCATGGAGGGCAGGTAGTTTGCCCACGGTGATGAGTTGTGCAGACCGCACCACCCTCTGGAGAGCCTTGCGGTTGAGGGCGGTGCAGTTGCCGTACCAAGCTGTGATACAGCCCGACAGGATGCTCTCGATTTTGCATCAGTAAAAATTCTCAGGGTCTTGGGTGACAAGCCAAATTTCTTCAGCTTCCTGAGGTTGAAGAGGCGCTATTGTGCCTTCTTCACCACACTGTCTGTGTGGGTGGACCATTTCAATTTGTCCGTGATGTGCACCCTGAGGAACTTAAAACTTTCCAACTTCTCCACTGCTGTCCCTTTGATGTGGATAGGGGGTGCTCCCTCTGCTGTTTCCTGAAGTCCATAATCATATCCTTTGTTTTGTTGACGTTGAGTGAGAGGTTGTTTTTCTGACACCACACTCCGAGTGCCCTCACCTCCTCCCTGTAGGCGGTCTCATCGTTGTTGGTAATCAAGCCCACTACTGTTGTGTCATCTGCAAACTTGAGGATTGAGTTGCAGTCGTTGGTGAACAGGGAGTACAGGAGGGGGCTGATCACGCACCCTTGTGGGGCCCCAGTGATGAGGGTCAGTGAAGTGGAGATGTTGTTTCCTACATTCACCACCTGGGGGCGGCCCGCCAGAAAGTCGAGGACCCAATTGCAGAGGGCGGGTTTGAGACCCAGGGCCTCCAGCTTGATGATGAGCTTTGAGGGTACTATGGTGTTGAATGCTAAGCTATAGTCAATGAACAGTATTCTTACATAGGTATTCCTATTGTCCAGATGAGATAGGGCAGTGTGATGGCGATTGCGTCGTCTGTGGACCTGTTGGGGCAGTATGCAAACTGAAGTGGGTCTAGGGTGGCCGGTAAGGTGATATGATCCTTGACTAGTCTCTCAAAGCATTTCATGATGACAAAACTGAGTGCTACGGGGCAGTAGTCATTTAGTTCAGGGATCTTTGCCTTCTTTGGTACAGGAAAAATGGTAGCCATCTTAAAGCATGTGGGGACAACAGACTGGGATAGGGAGCGATTGAATAAACACACTGCGCATGGCCTGCGCATGCTCTGAGGACTCAGCTAGGGAAGCCATCTGGGCCAACAGCCTTGTGAGGGTTAACACGTTTAAATGTTTTACTCATGTCAGCCACGGAGAAGGAGGGGGGGGGGGGCACAGTGTGTACAACATCTTCTCCAATGCACTTCTTTATAAATGCACTCACCGAGTCAGCGTAAGGGTCAATGTTGTTCTCTGACGCTGACTGGAACATATTCCAGTCCGTGTGATCAAAACAATCTTGAAGGGTGGCTTCCGATTGGTCGGACCAGCGTTGAATGGTTCTCATCACTGCTACGTCTTGTTTGAGTTTCTGCCTATAAGACAGTAGGAGCAAGATGGCGTCGTGGTCAGATTTGCCGAAGGGAGGGTGGGGGAGGGCTTTGTATGCATCGCGGAAGTTAGAGAATCAGTGGTTGAGGGTATTTCCCATGCGCGTAGTGCAATCAATTTGCTAGCAGAACTTAGATAGCCTTGTTCTCAAATTTGCTTTGTTAAAATCCCCAGCTACAATAAATGCAGCCTCAGGGTATATTGTTTCCAGTTTGCATATAGTCCAGTGAAGTTCCTTGATGGCCGTATTGGTGTCTGCGTGAGGGGGAAGTTACACAGCTGTAACTAACTGACAAGAATTCTCTTGGTAGGTAAAATGGCCGGCATTTGATTGTAAGGAATTCTAAGTCGGGTGAGCAGAAGGACATGAGTTCCTGTATGTTATGATTACACCATGAATCGTTAATCATGAAGCATACACCCCCGCTCTTCCTCTTCCCAGAGAGGAGTTTATCTCTGTTAGCGCGATGCATGGAGAAGCCCGGTGGCTGAACCGATTCCGACAACATATCCCGAGAGAGCCATGTTTACGTGAAACAGAGAATGTTACAATCTCTGATGTTTCCCCGGAAGGCAACCCTTGCTCGAATTTTGTTTACCTTGTTGTCAAGAGACTGGACATTGGCTAGTAGTATACTCGGGAGCGGTGGGCGATATGCACGTCTACGGAGCCTGACCAGGTGGCCGCTTCGTCTGCCCATTCTGCGGAGCCATTGTTTTGGGTCGACTACTGGGATAAGATCCATTGTCCTGGGTGGTGGTCCGAACAGACGATCCGCTTTGGGAAAGTCATATTCCTGGTCGTAATGTTGGTAAATTGACTTTGCTCTTATATACAATAGTTATTCCCGGCTGTATATAATAAGACTTAAGATTTCCTGGGGTAACAATATAACAAAATTCTGCATAGTTTCCTAAGAACTCAAAGTGAGGCGACCATCTCTGTCAGTGCCATCTTGCTAAAATCGTCTGTCCTCGGTTGCAACACTTATTACTGAGTTTCAAACTGCTTCTCGAAGCAACGTCAGTGCAAGAACTGTTCGTCGGGCGCTTCACCAGTCTCAACGTCAATAGTGAAGAGGCGATTCCGGGACTCTGGCCTTCTAGACAGAGATTCTTTTGCCCATCTTAATCTTTTCTTTTTATTGGCTAGTTTGAGATATGGCTTTTCTTTGCAACTCTGCCTAGAAGACCAGCATCCCGGAGTCGCCTAGATCCCTGAGCCAAAATTTCCGGTGACAGCAGTTCTTTCCTGGCGTTGATGTAATGATTTGAAACTGCTGTTCTAAAAGCTCACATTAGTTCCATTCATAACCACTCAAGGAGAGCTGCCATTGTAAATGCTACTGTATCATTAGCTATGGAAAGTACTTTGTGCATTTGAAAATTGCCAAATACTGTACTTGTCATTACAATCACATCAGATCATGAAACGTTTTTGGGGCCCATTCAAAGGAAAAAATAAATGGTTATATTTTTACAGCTTAATTTACATCATTTAGCAGATGTTCTTATCCAGAGCAACTAGGGTTAAGTAATTGCTCAAGGGCACATCAGATTTTTCACCTTGTAGGCTCGTAGATTTGAACCAGTGACATTTCGGTTACTGGCCTGACACTAACCACTAGGCTACCTGCCACCAGATCTTATTTTAGAGCTGATGAAATGAACAGTTAGTGAAAAAAATATAAATTGGTCTGCCTGTGTAAACGCAGCCTATTTGTCCTGTGTATTGTGTATTTCGCATATCCCAACTCCTCCTGAGAGTTTGGTCACGGCCAGGGTCAGAACAGTGAGGAGGAATTAGGGTTAAGTGCCCATTGACAGATTTTTCACCTTGATTCGGCAAAGTCTGTATATTATTCTGCTCTTGATTTCAAGCAATTCTATTCAAATACATTTATGAAATGTAATAAAAAAATGTAACCAGTCAGGTCAGTTAAGAACAAATTCTTATTTACAATGATGGCCTACCCAGACGACACAGACGACAATTGTGCGCCGCCCAATGCGACTCCCAATCATGGCCAGATGTGATACAGCCTGGAATTGAACCAGGGACTGTAGCGACGCCTCTTGCACTGAGATGCAGTTCCTTAGACCGCTGCGCCACTCGGGAACAAGAAACAAAATCTGGTTGTTAGGAATTCAAACACAACTAAGTCAAATACACAGTGCAATACATCATCCAAGTTACACTGTATGTCAATGAACAAAGGCACCCATATGAAAGCATACTGTCACCTCTTTAGACAACTGCATGCGTTTCTAAATTAGGCATTCCTTTGCAGATTGAATAGCAGTCAGACCTTTTCTAAATACTAGACAGGTGAACACTGTCTCAAACGTCTGTTTCTTTTCCTGTAGCCTTTCTCAGTGTCTAGACCACTTTTATCTGCCACACTCATTACAGCAGCTGTTACTGTTACCTGTGTGTGACCTGMGGGGGGGGGGGGGCAGAGGAGGAGAGAGAGGGGGAGAAAGAGTCCGGGAGAAAGGAAAGAAAGAGAAGGCATATGTGTATGTTCCATGTCAGTCAGAAGAATTTAGGGGTTTTATCTCTGAAGACTCAAAAGCTTGTTTCTCCGCCTGTTGGATAAGGGAGGCCATTGGGTGTTAACACTTGGTGGATACTAGAGATCCTGACTGCCTGTGTGTTTAGCCTGACACCTCACCATTGTTACAGCCCCTTCCCTTTATTCTCACAGCCCTGCCCATACACTAATGGATGCTTATTCTGTCACCAAATCAAGGAAAGGCCAAGTGTTTTACTATATAAAACATGCTTTTATTTGTCAAAAAAAAAAGAAGAAAAAAAGTGTTGAAAGGTCATATTCTAAATACAACATCTCTAATGTCTGGTGTATCTGACAATTTATGACTCTTTCAGTCCAGTACGGATTTGCAGCTGCACCTGAGGAGTCAGTGTAGTGTATAAGCAATGGTTATATACACTGCTCAAAAAAATAAAGGGAACACTAAAATAACACATCCTAGATCTGAATGAATGAAATATTCTTATTAAATACTTTTTTCTTTACATTTTTTCTTTACATGTGCTGACAACAAAATCACACAAAAATGATCAATGGAAATCAAATTTATCAACCCATGGAGGTCTGGATTTGGAGTCACACTCAAAATTAAAGTAAAAAACCACACTACAGGGGCTGTCTCTTATACACATCTAGATGTGTATAAGAGACAGGCATATGGTCTCACAAGGGGTCTGAGGATCTCATCTCGGTACCTAATGGCAGTCAGGCTACCTCTGGCGAGCACATGGAGGGCTGTGCGGCCCCCCAAAGAAATGCCACCCCACACCATGACTGACCCACCGCCAAACCGGTCATGCTGGAGGATGTTGCAGGCAGCAGAACGTTCTCCACGGCGTCTCCAGACTCTGTCACGTCTGTCACATGTGCTCAGTGTGAACCTGCTTTCATCTGTGAAGAGCACAGTGCGCCAGTGGCGAATTTGCCAATCTTGGTGTTCTCTGGCAAATGCCAAACGTCCTGCACGGTGTTGGGCTGTAAGCACAACCCCCAGCTGTGGACGTCGGGCCCTCATACCACCCTCATGGAGTCTGTTTCTGACCGTTTGAGCAGACACATGCACATTTGTGGCCTGCTGGAGGTCATTTTGCAGGGCTTTGGCAGTGCTCCACCTGCTCCTCCTTGCACAAAGGCGGAGGTAGCGGTCCTGCTGCTGGGTTGTTGCCCTCCTACGGCCTCCTCCACGTCTCCTGATGTACTGGCCTGTCTCCTGGTAGCGCCTCCATGCTCTGGACACTACGCTGACAGACACAGCAAACCTTCTTGCCACAGCTCGCATTGATGTGCCATCCTGGATGAGCTGCACTACCTGAGCCACTTGTGTGGGTTGTAGACTCCGTCTCATGCTACCACTAGAGTGAAAGCACCGCCAGCATTCAAAAGTGACCAAAACATCAGCCAGGAAGCATAGGAACTGAGAAGTGGTCTGTGGTCACCACCTGCAGAACCACTCCTTTATTGGGGGTGTCTTGCTAATTGCCTATAATTTCCACCTTTTGTCTATTCCATTTGCACAACAGCATGTGAAATTTATTGTCAATCAGTGTTCCTTCCTAAGTGGACAGTTTGATTTCACAGAAGTGTGATTGACTTGGAGTTACATTGTGTTGTTTAAGTGTTCCCTTTATTTTTTTGAGCAGTGTATGTGTAATCTCAAACAGCATTGATCACTTGCACCATGTACTGTTAATGTAATCTCAACTGCAATCCAGGTAATTTGGTTCTGCTATTAGGTGAAGCACAGTGATAACACAATGTTGTATCAGAAACATTATTTAGAGTTTCCTCTACGAGGGGAGAGGAGGGTGTGCCATTTTTTTACTGTACAAGGTGAGGGTCATGTGAAAATATTTTCAACATTGGGGAGGGCGATTTTTTAAAATGATAACTTGACGCTAACGCTACAAAGCGAACATATATGTTATCCTTGCTAGTCTAGCTACACAGCCCCCACTTCCACAACTATGGCCTTTCTTATCCATGTCTTATTCTAATATAGACCATGGGCACAGGAAAAACTAAGCCTCTGAATACTAACCACAATGCTAGCCCGCAACATAAGGCCTCTCAGTCTTCCCTCAGCGCTCCGCCAGACAGAAATATATTTTTAGGTCTGTCACTGGTATATTTTTTACCCTTTGTTCTTTTGCATGAGTGATTAGACTTGGACTGTTAAAAAAAAAAAGTAAAAAGAAAGACAAGATATCAAAAAACAGTGGAAAAACATTAGGTCCATCAAAGAGGAGTTTTTGTCTTTAAAGCGACAGCACCAATTTGGATGTGCCGTTGCAGAGCACGTCAAACTGTCCCACCGTCCCTCGGGACAGGGCTTGGGCTACACTGCTATTAGAACATTTCTTCATGCAACTGAAGTTGAACTCTCCTGCATATCTTTACCACCTTTCTACACGTTACATGTCTTTATTTATCCAGGCGAGTCAATTAAGAACAAATTCTTATTTACAATGATGGCCTGGCCAGTGATGAGTGGGAAGCGCGGTGAAATAAATAAAATAACAACAAAAAAACAGGACAAGATATCACAACACAGGGACATATGAGAAACACAAAAGTCAACAAAAGGGGAACAGATATCACATAGCGGGACAGAAACACATGGCAACAACACAACATTTAGTAAAAACAGGCAGCATAGATAGTAGACAGTCAGCAATAAATGTGATAGAATATCAGGTACAGTATAATAAAAATGTAAAGCCATAATTTCCTTAATTGACAGTGCCCTAAGGTGAAAAAGGGGGTTATCCAAATAATAAAATTATCCCCCCCAGAGATCCTTATAGCTGTGCTGCTCTTGAGGAATATCCCTGTGTGTCCCAAATTGGGGTGCACTATAGTGCACTATATAGTGCACTACTTTTGACCATAGTTCTATGGGCCCTGGTCAAAAGTAGTACACTAAATAGGGAAAAAGGGTGCCAGTTGAGATGCAGACCCTGTCTTGCAATAGGGCAGGAAGTGTTCGTTTGACCTACAACCTAATCATCTGACAGGTTAAAAGGGTCATCAGACAAGGGGCCCCAGGTCAGGTGCTGCAAGTTGAGAGTCAAGTTCCGACCAACGTAGACTTTAGAAGAGCTATGGGACGGACGGAAGTAGCGTATTGAAATGTCCTGTTTCTTCTTTCTTCGTGTCTTAAAACTCTAAACAACAGTTTGACGTGTACATGAGGACTAAACAGGGCTGTATGTTGGAGATAATCAACTTTATTGACTAKGCATTTGAAGGACCATCAGCCAGACCTACAAACAGAGGGACATTGTAGAGACACTGAAGCGATAGATAATACTAAATGTCAAATTATTTAAAAGGAAAAACACTCAATCTTTTTTTTTTTTTAATAGTCCACTGTTGATACAGTCCCAAAATGTTTTTCATGTCAGCAGTCATTTTTCATCATCGTGATGATGTGGCCGGTGACACTTGAAAGTCCAATATCTTGAAAACTTGACTGCTGACATGCAAAATATTTTGGCACCGTATCATCAGTCGGACTAATGAAACAAATAAAAAAATATTGAGTTTGAATATACTTCTTTTTTATGTCAAATAACATAGTTGATGGTGTAACCATATAGAAATGAGAAACTGATGACATAAAAGTTAAATATAACTGCCTTGTGGAGATTTGCTTACATGACCCAATTGGCATGCCTAAGCCGAAACATTTTCCATCAGGCGGTACTGTTCCAAGGACCCACACAGAACTACTTTCTTAAAAGTTTTTCTGTTGGGGTGTGTTAAATGTCACTTGAGCTAGTGACACAGATGTCAACAAAGGCTATATGAGGGTCGGGTGACTCGCGTATGACTCAGAGAGAAAAAAAAAGGCCCCAGACTAGCATCTGCGCTATGGTCCACGTGAAATATAAGAATGTCACAAGCACACGCACACACACACACACACACACACAAATAAGTAATGAAAAAGGTCAAGAAAATCCTGTGTTGTTGTTGTGGCTTTGCTGGGGTGGATGACGATGTTTGAGAATACGATCACACTTGTTGATGAGGGTGTATGGGTGAGTTCTGGTTGGTTTCTTTCACACAACAACTGAAGAGGAAATGTTTGTTTTTCTGTCTTCCCCAGTAATCACCCACATGCGAATGTCTTATTGTTGTAACCCTAAACCTAGCCTTAGCTGTTGCAGATGATAAGTGTGTTGATAGTTTTAGTATTTATAGATCATCTATTGTGGATGACATCAACCATCTATTTGGGATTATGCAAATAAAGTGTTACTCCCTATATTATTATGTTATTTTCTTATCATCAAAAGACTAGAACAACCATTTCAAAATAATGATATCTTATGCAATGGTAGGATTTATTGAATTTGTTCAGTGATTTATTTAAGATGGATAGCTACCATCAAAGAAGATGAACCTACTTGACCCCTTCAGGCTCCTGAGTGGCACAGCGGTCTAAGGCATATACTGAAATTAGGCAAACAGATTAGAACAAGCAATTTTTACACACTGCGCTTTTAAGACTGAGGTTAGATAACAATGTTATTCCAATGACATTTAAGCACCCCCTGTTGAGACTGGTGAAGGTGTTGATTTGATGTGCACCTTGGATTTCCTTTGAGTATTTTATTGGAAAGCTACAGGCTTGATTGCAAGAAGCACATTGGAATTTACCAGATTTTTCATATCAATACAAAATACCAGTGTTATCATCAGCCATGTAAGATTAAATGTCATGTGAATCCCAGCCCACACCAATTGATAATCTAGACTTTAAAAAAATATTTTCCAGTCACTGATGTTGCTCAAAAGAATGAGTTTCTCTCTCTCCCCATTTCCCTTTGCCCCCAACCCACACACACACATAAAGTGTGCCAGATTATCATGCTGCCTGAAGCTATTAATACAAAAACTAAGTTTTAAGTGAAATATTAGCTTTTGTCTAAAGCAGGTTTTTGCCTGCAGAATCAGTTTTGTTATACTCACAGACAATATTTTGACAGTTTTGGAAACTTTGGAGTGTTTTCTATCCTAATCTGTAATTTATATGCATATTCTACGATCTGGACCTGAGAAATAGTCCGTTTACCTTGTGAACGTTATTTTAAAAAATAAATAAAAAATCTGACCCCTAGCGTCAAGAGGTTAATGCAACCGCTGTGTCAGAGCCCAAATAATCCATAAAGATTTCCGCCATTTTTTGGAGTCAACAGAAGTCAGAAYTAGCATTATAAATATTCACTTACCTTTGATGATCTTCATCAGAATGCACTCCCAGGAATCCCAGTTCCACAATAAATGTTTGTTTTGTTCGATATAGTCCATACCTTCATTTTGTTTGCGCGTTCAGTCCAGTAATCCACATTCATGACGCGCAGGTCAGACGAAAAGTCAAACAATTCCATTACAGTTCGTAGAAACATGTCAAACGATGTATAGAATCAATCTTTAGGATGTTTTTAACATAAATCTTCAATAATGTTTCAACCGGAAAATTCCTTTGTCTTTAGAAATGCGATGGAAAGCAGGTCGCTCTCACGGGACTGCACATTTTCAGCTCGTGCCAGACACCTGACTCAAAGAGCTCTCCTTCCCTCATTCTTCACAGTAGAAGCATCAAACAAGGTTCTAAAGACGGTTGYCATCTAGTGGAAGCCTTAGGAAGTGCAACATGACCAATATCCCACTGTATATTGGATAGGCAAACCTACAAACCTCAGATTTCCCACTTCAAGGTTGGATTTTTTCTCAGGTTTTTGCCTGCCATATGAGTTCTGTTATACTCACAGACATCATTCAAACAGTTTTAGAAACGCCAGAGTGTTTTATATCCAATAGTACTAGTAATATGCATATATTAGCATCTGGGATAGAGTAGGAGGCTGTTCACTATGGGCACGCAATTCATCCAAAAGTGAAAATGCTGCCCCCTATCACAAAGAAGTTAAACAGCATTACCATTACACAGGTGCACCTTGTGCTGCGAACAATAAAAGGTTACTGTCACAAGACACAATGACACAAATGTCTGTGCAATTCTCATGCTAACTGCAGGAATGTCCAACAGAGCTGTTGCCAGAGAATMTAATGTTAATTTCTCTACCATAAGCTGCCTCCAACGTCTGCCAGAGAATTTGACAGTACGTCCAACCGGCCTCACATTCGCAGACCATGTGTAACCACGCCAGCTCAGGACCTCCACATCCTGCTTCTTCACCTGCGGGATCGTCTGAGGAAGATGGGTGGGGGGTGCTGAGGAGTATTTCTGTCTGTAATAAAGCCCTTTTGTGGGGAAAAAACYAATTCTGATAGTCTGGGCCTGTCTCCCCAGTGGGTGGTCCTATGCCCTCCCAGGCCCACCCATGGCTACTCCCCTGCCCAGTCATGTGAAATCCATAGATTAAGGACACATGGATTTATTCAAATTGACTAGTTTCTTTCTATGAACTGTAACTCAGTAAAATCTTTGAAATTGTTGCATTTTATATTTTTGTTAGGTATAGTTATTTATTACATTTGACTGTGCTTYGATAGTGAAAAAACACACTCATCTCTTTCATAAGTTATTTTTAAACAACATATTTACCAACATTGCTGAAATTGGATATATAGCATTTTGGAAAGAAACTCTTCATTTATCCTTTTAAATACCTGTGAACCCCAAATTGAATTGCCACTTCCATAGTCACAAAATGCTGTGTTCATGATGTCATTGGACACTTAAAACATTTTCAAATACATTTCCTATTTACATTTCAAACTTACACACACAAATTATTTTTGAACGTCATACAAAACTGCTCTTGCCGATACGCAGAGAGCATATAAACGGAGCAGGAAAGAAAATAGTTCATCTCACAAAGCACATCACTTGCTTGAATTAGGTATGTTAACCTGTGACAACCTGTGGCAGGTCAAGCATTGAAAAATTACTTGAAGGATTGGTTAGGGAGGCAAGGATCAGACTCAAGGTCTCAAGATAAGGTCAGAGGTTAAGAAATTGACCTCTGCTTGGTTATGGTATGTCTGGTCTTCCTTTCCCAGTGAGACTCCTTGTTCGCACTCATTAACACCTTGCAGAAATTACTAGATGTATAAATCAAATCCATTCTCGTTATGTACAACACATTTGACACAATGGTTGTGACGCAACAGAGTTTTCTGCACAAAAAATGTTTACGCAAAGGTTGTCGAGACAAACATTTTTGTTCAGACACTGTTGTATCRWTACTGAACAAAAATATAAACGCAACATGCAACAATTTCAACGATTTTACTGAGTTACAGTTCATATAAGGTTATCAGTCAATAGAAAATAAATTCCATAGGCCCTAATTTATTGATTTCACATGACTGGGCATGGGCGCATTCATGGGTGGGCCTGGAAGGGCATCGGTCCACCCACTTGGGAGCCAGGCCCACTCATTGGGGAGCCAGGCCTAGCCAATCATAATGAGTTTTTGTCCCTCAAAAGGGCTTTATTACAGACATAAATACTTCTCAGTTTCATCAGCTGTCCAGGTGGCTGGTCTCAGACAATCCCGCAGGTGAAAAAGACGGATTTGGAGGTCCTGGGCTGGCGTGATTACACGTGGTCTGTGTTTGGGAGACCGGTTGGACGTACTGCCAAATTCTTTAAAACGAAGTTGAATGTGGATTATATTAGAGAACGTAACATTAATTTCTCTTGCAACAGCTCTGGTAGACATTCCTGCAGTCAGCATGCCAATTGCACACTCACTCAAAACTTTAGACATCTATGGCATTGTGTTGTGTGACAAAACTGCACATTTTAGAGTGGCCTTCTATTGTTCCTAGCACAAGGTGCATCTGTGTAATGATCATGCTGTTCATCTACAGGATCGGGTTCCCCCACGCGGGATTGTTGAGCTAATGTGCACCAATGTGATTAGCATGATGTTGTAAGAACAATAACTTTTCCCAGGACATAGACATGTCTTATATGTGCAGAAAGCCTAAATTATTGTTAGTCTAACTGCACTGTCCAATTTACAGTAGCTATTACAGTGAAAAAACACCATGCTATTGTTTGCTGAGAGTGCACAACAACAAAAAAACTTATCACGGCAACTGGTTTGATACATTCACGTCTGCAGGTAAATAATGTATTTACATTCAATAATCTTGCTCTGATTGGTCATGCTGAGGGTTCCAGAGATAAAATGTAGATATTTTTGTTTGATAAAATCCATTTTTATATTCAAATGTAGGAACTGGGTTCCACACTTTGAACCCACGCTGTGTCTGCCCCCCCCCCCCCCCCCATCTAGATGTGTGAGGGTTAGTGTCTTTCTGTAGGGAAGCTAATTATCCATCATGTATGACATTCCTGGGAGTGTGTAAACTTACATTTTTGTATGTTCTCTAGTTATATACTTGAAAATGTATCAATTGACCAATTAGGCACATTTGGGATGACTTGATACACCATTTTTAAAAGTAATGCAATGGTTCATTGGATCAGTCTAGAACTTGGCACATACAATGATGCCATCTAGTGGCCACAATCTAAATTGTGCCTAGACTCCTAAGTGCTATAACGGCCTTTCTCTTGCATTTCAAAGATGATGAATTTATTTTTGAATAGATGTTTTTTTCCTTTAGCAGATCTAATGTGTTATTATCCTTTAGCAGATCTAATGTGTTATTCTTTTACATTAATTTCACATTTCCACAAACTTCAAAGTGTTTCCTTTTAAATGTATCAAGAATATGCATGTCCTTGCTTCAGGTCCTGAGCTACAGGCAGTTAGATTTGGGTATGTCATTTAAGGCGAAATTGAAAAAAAGGGTACGATCCTTTCAACTTCTTCATATGCCACACCTGTCAGGTTGATGGATTATCTTGGCAAAGGAGAAAAGCTCACTAAGYGGGAAGTAAACAAACTTGTGCACAACATTTGAGAGAAACAAGCTTTTTGTGTGTATGGAACGTTTCTGGGATTTTTATTTCAGCTCATTAAATATTGGACTAACACTTTACATTTTGCTTTTAATATTTTTGTTCAGCAGAAAAAATATCAGTTGTATCACAACCATTGTGTCGTATCAGTATATCAGTTGTATAACCTCCGTGTGTACAGCAGAGGAGGCTGGTGGGAGGAGCTATACGAGGACGGGCTCATTGTTGACTCTGTTCCATTCTAGCCATTACAATGAGCCTGTCCTCCTATAGCTCCTCCCACCAGCCTCCACTGGCGTACAGGGCCTTAGACATGCAACACTGTCTCTCCCATTCTCTTCTAGGCAGGTCTTGAGAAACTTGGCTGCGTGGTGAAAATGATCAGCAATGGAATCCCTATGATCTTCTGCCAGCCAGACTGAAGCGTCTCGCTCTAAGGGTACACCATTAAACTGCAAGGGTATTATTTAGCTCCAGCCGTTAGTGAACAGCTTAGACGTCAAGTGTGGAATCTCACAGAGGGAGATGTGGAGAAATGAGAGGCAGGGTTTGATCTCGGTTTATTGTGGTGAGAGAGAGAGAAGGAGGAAGAAGAAGAAGAAGAAGAAGAAGAAGAAGAGGAGGAGGAGGAGGAGGAGGTGGTGAAAGTAGGAAAGAGAATAGAAAAGGCTTGTGTGGTGTCAGTGTTCATTTTGTCAGCTATTACAGTTTTAGTCATAGTTTTTGTCTTAAAATACGTTTTAGTCTTATATATATTTTAGTAATTTCATCCCTCGTTAGTTTTAGTTACTATGAGTCAAAGAAAACTGGATAATTTTAGTTTAGTCATAGCCATTTTAMTCACATAGTCAGAGTATTTTTTTTCTATTGAATATTTATTCTAACTTCCATCATGTGCACATTCATATAGCCTTATCCAACTAGGCCTACTACACTGTAAACCCCAATGTGCTGTCATTAGTAAACATTTTGCAGTCATTACTGAAACTGATAGTCACTGTGACCCTATAGGGCAGGGGTATTCAACTCTTACCCTACGATGTCCGCAGCCTGCTAGTTTTCTTTTCAACCTGATAACTAATTGCACTCACCTGGTGTCCCAGGTCTAAATCAGTCCCTGATTGGAGGGCAACCATGAAAACACAGTGGAACTGGCTTCCAGAGTTGAATTTGAGTGCTGTAGGGTCCAGATTTTAGCTTTATCAGCCACGCCTCCAATATAATTTCCAAGTGTGCCTTGCCTTTTTGAGTAATTTGTAGAGTTACATTTACATTTAAGTCATTTAGCAGACGCTCTTATCCAGAGCGACTTACAAATTGGGTGTTACCACCCATGACTGTATTTGTTAGCGATAGAGACATGGTTGTTGAATTTATTCCTTTGCAGTACTGTGGCCTTCACCAAGTGAGTGTCTCGGCAAATGTTATCATTATAATTACATGTATAATGTATTGTATATCTCATAAGGTCTTATTTTATGGCCTAGTTTTACCCTAATACAGTTGCCTGAAACTCATGGTTTACAGGCTACATCAGGCTTGTAAAACACATTCTCCAAATTCCAAGATTGAAAAAAAAATCTTGGTTGAAGGAGTTCCAGGAATCTAGCAAGTAGGATTTCCCACGGAAATGTGCCTGAATTTTGGAACCCTACCTGCAAGTCACATTATACTGGCTTGCAAAGTGATGTGTTATMCCTATTGGAATCCAGCCAGAGATTCAACTGTTGGATATCCAACAGTTGAAATGCAACTCGAGCCATTTCCCCTAACATCTGTGCTGCTTCTCTGTGTAGTCCGCACAGCTGATGTAAGAAAGTGCTTGAGTCTCATAAAATGTAATATAACATTGCGTTTGTTTGAAGTGACACAATGTCATTTTAGGGCATTTTAGCTAACTCTTTTCCAAGCCTTTACCCAATTCTCCTAACTTTCTASATTAATTATCCTAACCTGATGGGTAAGTTCTCCTAACCTACCACGAAAAGTCAAATCTGGCAAAAGCTGTATCCTTTCTAATCAAAACCGTGCAGCATGGCTGTACCTCCACTACCATGCCTCCCCTCAACGCTAATCCAAGCCAGCATGAGGAACACCAGCTAGGGTAATAAATTCCAGCTGAACACAGTTCCCTTAACGAGGGTGTGGCAGCCCTCTTATTAACTTCATAAAGACTTTAATGCAGGGCCCTTCAACCCTGTTCCTGAGCGAATGGAATGATACCATTCCACTTTTTCCGCTCCAACCGTTATCACGAGCCCATCCTCCCCAAATACGGTGCCACCAACCTCCTTTGCTGGAGCGCTACCCTCCTGTAGGTTTTAGCTCCAACCTCAGTTGTAACTAACCTGATTCAGCTTATCAACCAGCTAATTATTAGAATCAGGTCCGCAAGATTATGGTTGGACCTAAAACCTACAGGATGGTAGCTCTCCAGGGACAGGGTTGGAGAGCCCTGCTTTAATATGTGCAGTTCTCACTCTGAGCAGTAAACCACATTGGAGATAAAATGGCGGAAACAAATGTGGAGCTTGAATCCAATGCTGTTGGAAAAAAGGATGAGTGGAATTTAAACGCAACATGATACAATTTCAKATTTTTTACTGAGTTACAGTTTGTATAAGAAAATCTGTAAATTTAAATAAATTCACTACGCCCTAATCTTTGGATTTCATATGACTGGGAATACAGATATGTATCTGTTGATCAAAGATACCTTAAACAAAAAGGTAGGTGAGTGGATCAGAAAACCAGTCACTATCTGGTGTGACCACCATTTGCCTCATGCAGCGCGACACATCTCCGCATAGAGTTGATCAGGCTGTTGATTGTGGCCTGTGGAATGTTGTCCCAATCCTCTTCAATGGCGAAGTTTCTGGATATTGACGGGCACATGCTTTCATACGTCGATCTTGAGCATCCCAAACAAGCTGAATGGGTGACATTTTTCATGCTGAAACATGATTGTGGCGGATAAATGGCCCGACAATGGGTCTCAGGATCTCATCACATTATCTCTGTGCATTCAAATTGCCATCGATAAAATGCAGTTGTGTTCTTTGTCCGTAGCTTATGTCTGCCCATACCATAACCCCCTGCCACCATGGGGCACTCTGTTCACAATGTTGACATCAGCAAACCTCCAGCCCACACAACTTCATACACACTGTCGGCCATCTGCCCAGTACAATTGAAACCGGAATTCATCCATGAAGAGCACACTTCTCCAGCGTGCCAATAGCCATCGAAGTCGGTTACAATGCAATACTGCAGTCAGGTCAAGACCCTGGTGAGGACAATGAGCCAGCAGATGAGCTTTCCTGAGATGGTTTCTGACAGTTTGTGCAGAAATTGTTCAGTTGTGCAAACCCACAGTTTCAGCTGTCTGGGTGGCTGGCCTCAGACGATCCCGCAGGTGAAGAAGCCAGATGTGGAGGTCCTGGGCTGCCATGCTTACACATGGTTCGCGGTTGTGATGCCAGTTGGACGTACTACCAAAGTCTCTAAAAACGTTGGTAGAGTAATTAACATTACATTCTCTGGCAACAGCTCTGGTGAACATTCTGCAGTCAGTATGCCAATTGCACGCTCCCTCAAAACTTGAGACATGGCGCCGGAGAGGATGGCTGGCACTTTACATGCTCCTAACCAACTGTGCTGTTTTGTTAGATTTATTGCATTGTTTGCTGTTTGTAACCGTCTCTTATGACCGAAAATAACTTCTGGACATCAYAACAGCGATTACTAACCTCAAACTGGAAGAAGCTTTTTCTTTTAACGAATCAGACGAGAAGGATATACTGCTTTCCCGGAAACAGGCACAAATCCCCGTAATTTGCATGAAGAAAATACGGAGAAAAACGGGGCGGAGGTCCGGGCTGCCTTCTGAGAATTTGTTGGCGAGAGAGTAAAACACCACTGCCATCCGTTCTATTGGCCAAAGTGCAACCTTTGGAAAATGACCTACAATCACGATTAACCTACCGACGAGATATTTCAAACTTTAATATCTTATGTTTCTTCTGATAGTATAGAGCTGGCAGGGATTTTCCATGCACCGGCAGAACAGAGAAGCTACCTCTGGTAAGAGGAGGGGTGGGGGTGTGTGTCTATATGTCAATAACAGCTGGTGCGCGATGTCTAATATTAAAGAAGTCTAGTGGTATTTGCTCATAGAGAGAACCTTATGGCAAGGTGTAGACAAAGAGAGTTCTCATCTATATTATTCATAGCCGTCTATTTACCACCACATACCGATGCTGGGACTAAGATCGCACTCAACCAACTCTATAAGGCCATAAGCAAAGAAGAAAATGCTCATCCGGAAGCAGCGCTCCTTGTGGCCTGGGACTTTAATGCAGGCAAACTTAAATCAGTTTTACCTCCTTTCTACCAGCATGTTAAATGTGCAACAAAAGGAAAAACAACTCTAGACCACCTTTACTCCACACAGAGACGCATACAAAGCTCTCCCCTGCCCTCCATTTGGCAAATCTGACCATAATTCTATCCTCCTTATTCCTGCTTACAAACAAAAACTAAAGCAGGAAGTACCAGTCACTCACTCAATACAGATGTGTTCAGATGACGCGAAGGCTATGATACAGGACTGTTTTGCTAGCACAGACTAAAATATGTTCAGAGATTCATCCAATGGCGCTGAGGAGTATAGCACCTCATTCATTGGCTTCATCAATAAGTGCATCGACGATGTCGTTCCCACAGTGACCGCATGTACATATCCCAACCAGAATCAATGGATTACAGGCAACATCCGCATCGAGCTAAAGGCTTGAGCTGCCGCTTTCAAGGAGCAGGACACTAATCGTGACGTTTATAAGAAATACCACTATGCCCTCAGACGATTCATCAAACAAGCAAGCGTCAATACAGGATTAAGATTGAATCCTACTACAACGGCTGACGCTCGTCGAATGTGGCAGTGCTTGAAAACTATTACGGACTACAAAGGAAACCCAGACGAGAGCTGCCCAGTGACGCGAGCCTACCAGACGAGCTAAATGCCTTTTATGCTCGCTTCGAGGCAAGCAACACTGAAGCATGCACGAGAGCACCAGCTGTTCTGGACGACTGTGTGATAACGCTCTCGGTAGACGATGTGAGCAAGACCTTTAACTTCTCTGGGGCAGGTGGGACGCAAACGTCCCACCGGKCAATAGCCAGGGAAAATACAGCGAGCCATATTCAAATAACATGATATAAAAATCAAACTTTCATTAAATCACACATGTAAGATACCAAATTAAAGCTACACTCGTTGTYAATCCAGCCAACATGTCAGATTTCAAAAAAGCTTTTCGGTGAAAACATAAGATGCTATTATCTGATGACAGCACATCAGRAAACAAACAGAGTAGCATATTTCAACACTGCAAGCACGACACAAAACGCAGAAATAAAATATAAATCATGCCTTACCTTTGACAAAATTATTTTGTTGGCACTCCAATATGTCCCATAAACATCACAAATGGTCCTTTTGTTCGATTAATTCCGTCGATATATATCCAAAATGTCAATTTATTTGGACCGTTTCATCCAGAAAAACACAGCTTCCAACTTTCGCCAAGTCACTACAAAATATATCAAAAGTTACATGTAAATTTACCAAAACATTTCAAACTACTTTTGTCATACAACGTTAGGTATTTTTAAACGTTAATAATCGATCAATTTGAAGACGGGATGATCTGTGTTCAATACAAAACGAAACCAAACTGACGCAACTTTTTTCATAACATGACTCTCTCCAAACATTTTCTTCATGTGACCCTCATTTACGATAYCCCTACTTCTTCAGTACACAAAGGAATAACCTCAACCGATTTCCAAGGACTGGTGACATCCAGTGGAAGCGGTAGGAACTGCAAGCAAGTCCTTTAAAAATCTGGTGTCTCTTAAAAAKCTAATTGAAAAGACAGTGACATCAAAAAAATACAAATTCTGAATGGTTTGTCCTCAGGGTTTTGCGTGCTACATAAGTTCTGTTATTCTCACAGACATGATTCAAACAGTTTTAGAAACTTCAGAGTGTTTTCTATCCAAATATACTAATAATATGCATCTTATATTCTGGGGATGAGTAGCAAGCAGTTGAATTTTGTCATGCTATTTTTCCCGAAAGTGAAAAAGCTGCCCCCTGCCCTCAAGAAGTTAAACAGGTCAACATTCACAAAGCCGCGGGGTCAGATGGATACCAGGACATGTACTCAAAGCATGCACGGACCAACTGACAAGWGTCTTCACTGATATTTTCAAACTCTCCCTGACCAGACCACCATGTGGTCCCTGTGCCCAAGGAAGCGAAGATAACCTGCCTAAATGATTACTGCACTGTAGCACTCACATCCGTAGCCATGAAGTGTTTCGAAAGGCTGGTCATGGCTCACATCAACAGCATCATCCCGGATACCCTAGACCCACTCCAATTCGCATACCGCCCCAGTCAATCCACAGATGACGCCATCTCAAATCACACTCCACCCTGCCCTTTCCCACATAAGGGATGCATGTGGCAGCTCCCTTATGATTGATGAGGGTAGGGTGGAGTGTGATTTGAGATGGCGTCATCTGTTTTCATAGGGCAGATGGAGTGTCCCTTACTAGTCAGTGGGTGCTATTAAAATAGGCCGACGGCCTCAGGTCGCCCCCTAAGGAAGGCCTGGTCTTCCGGGAGGTCAAAAAATATCATTTCCAGGACASTCAGTTTCCGGGATATAATTCAAATTATTTTATTTTTCTGCTGTACCAGACAATTCCACCAGATGGCGATTGACTGTATATGACAAATGGACATTTCATAACCAAATGGACATGGCCGTTTCTCGCAAAAGGAACAGAATTCAAAGACAAAACTCGGTGAGCACAGGGGTGGACAAATGTACTTTTAACCCAGAAACAAGATGGCATCGAGGCCACAACGCTCTTTGAGTTAATGCACATTTTGTGGGATTAAAGGAAAAAAATTGTATTACAGCGCTAATTTGATCGCTTCACGTCAAAGTACATAAACCTACAGTGTAAAGAAAAATAGAACCAGCCATTTATCTATCGTAGTTTACGAAAAATTGTACAACGTCCATTTCATGACGCTAAAACAAATGTCTCTTTTTTTGTTGTTATCGATCCAGTTGAGGCATGTTAAGGCGAATCTGTTAACTTAGCCAATATGGAGTGACAGAGTGGGACTTACAGCCTGCAATAGTTACCAGCATTCGAACCATCAGACCTAGAGCTCTGAAACTTTATAAACCTGTTTTAGAACTTAAGTTGGTAGTGCACGATGAGTTATGTAGCTCTAGAAGGTTCTCAGGCCGAGAATCAGCCTCGTCCATTTGCAATCCGTATCTTAAATACATTTTTAACATCACAAAAATGACAACATTAAGAAAAGTCCCAGAAATACAAGACTAGGTGCATTGAAATCAACTCGGCCCATAGAGACGGACCCTATACGTTTCTGTCCGATAGCTCTTTCAGGGACCCCGTAGCAAAGCCTGAAAAAAGTGAACCTTCAGCATTAATTAAGGTTGCTGCTCAGACTGTGAACAACCTATCGAGCCGAAACTCGGCCTCGGCTAGGCCTACACATAATGTCAGAACTAGAACCGCAGCTAGAACATTATAACTTTGCGTTTTACCTTTTTTGGGGCCGGCTCTGAAATATGTGATAGTTTCTAAACGAGTTGGACAAAGTCCGTTTGGTGTCAGTATGACATCTTATTGACTGATGGATGGCTGACTTGATGGTCTGACTGTCCATTTCCAATAAGTTTAAACAGTGATTTACCATCGCCAAATGGACAGGCTGAAATCAACACTGAAAGTGTTGGCAAATGGCATCACCATAGTCTCTAGGCCATGTCGAGTTCAACGAGGTGCCCCACTTGACCTTAGCTCGCTCGGTCTGACCGCAGCAATCGTGCAAAAAGTAGGCCTAGAATGAAGCCTGACTAGTAGTGATTTCAACATGCTTTTGACATATTGCGGCCTCTGGGTCACACAGAGARGCACTGTTTTTGATGGGGTCATCAGGGGTAGGATAGGGTGGATAAGCCACAGAGTTATTCAAGCTGCGCTCGCCGGTTCATGTAGTTTGACACATCCGAGTTTCTCCCTAAAGGATAACATGGGTTTACAGGTTATGCTCTAACTCTGCTTCTGTGCAAGCAATTTTCTATATTCCTTTTGCCATGTGTTCAGGGTCACCTGTAGCTCTACAGATATCAATATGAAATGATTGAATGGTCCCCTTCATATCCTAAAGGGGAAGTATGAACTGTAGCTCACTCGGTCTAACCGCAGCGACCGTGCAAAAAAGTAGGCCCAAAATTAAGCCTGACCTAAATTTGAGGTGCTTTAGGGTGACAACGGCAGAAACGTTGAAGCTAGAAACACAATTCAAKCACAGGAACGTTCCTAAGATCCTCCCGATCGGTACAAGCCTAACCTTGACCGTTTGGAATTAACCCTTAGAAGAAATACTCCCTGATTTCACTGTTGACCTTTATCTCTCCCCATAGGAATACATTGCCTGCTGCCCTAACTTCAACCTGATGCTTACGTTGAATATGATTGCCATATCGATCTATCTCCAATGACAACCCATCAGGCCACTCTAAGGATTACCTGTGTTGAATTTAAGCTTCCTGGAGCAATTGGAAGTGGTTAAATTAACCATAAACGTTGTTTTGATTTCACACCCTGCAGTTACTGAAAGCACTGCATTCAACCCTCTGTAAGTCAGCCAGTTCTTAACGTAAAGACTTGAAACTCAGGATTATGTAAAAGCCTACCCCAATGAGGATATGTGTTTACTTACAGCTTCACTTGCCAACGGGAAGTGCCTTAAATTTGGGCCATAGGGGCAGTGTCTATTTCCAATAAGTTTAAACAGTGATTTACCATCACCAAAGGAACAGGCTGAAATCAACACCAACGAGCGATGGAGAGGAACCACTATCACTGAGTTCAACGAGCCAGTCAATTGGGCATTTCAACAATACATTAGAGCATGTCCAATTCGCGATGGTAAGTGCCCATTGAAAAGTATTGCTAATGGACACTGTACATTTGAAATATATTTAATTAGGMATTTACCATCAACAAATGGACAGGCTGAAATCAACACGAACGAGCGATGGAGAGGAACCACTATCACTGCTAGGCCATCCCGAGTCCAATTTGTGACGGTAAATACCCGTTGTAATGTATTGGTAATGGACATTGTCCAATACACGTAATACATTGCCAGTCTTAACATGTTATACTGCAGTTGGACAGTGTCCATTGCCAATATATTGCTATTGGACAGTGTCCATTACACATATACTATATTGTCAGTGTGAGCATGCTCTTCTGCAAGTTGCCAATGTYTATCCATAAGGACTTCCTATTACGAAATGGACATGCTGAATCAACATTAACGAGAAATTCTGACTTCCTATGATCAAACATGACAAACAGATCTTCTAGGTTGATTCAGGGCTTAACATAGTGATATATATAATTTGGTCAGTATATATCTCAACATTATGAACTCAGAAAAAAAGAAACGTCCTTTCACTGTCAACTGCATTTATTTTCAACAAACTTCACATGTGTAAATATTTGTATGAACATAACAAGATTCAACAACTGAGACATAAACTGAACAAGTTCCACAGACATGTGACTAACAGAAATGGAATAATGTCTCCCTGAACAAATTGGGGGTCGGGGTCAAAATCAAAAGTTACAGTCAGTATCTGGTGTGGCCACCAGCTGCATTAAGTGTCGCAGTGCAACACCTCCTCATAGACTGCACCAGATTTGCCAGTTCTTGCTGTGAGATGTTACCCCACTCTTCCACCAAGGCACCTGCAAGTTCCRAGACATTTCTGGGGGGAATGGCCCTATCCCTCACCCTCCGATCCAACAGGTCCCAGAAGTGTTCAATGMGATTGAGATCCGGGCTCTTCGCTGGCCATGGCAGAACACTGACATTCCTGTCTTGCAGGAAATCACACACAGAACGAGCAGCATGGCTGGTGGCATTGTCATGCTGGAGGGTCATGTCAGGATGAGTCTGCAGGAAGGGTACAACATGAGAGAGGAGGATGTCTTCCCTGTAACGCACAGCGTTGAGATTGCCTGCAATGACAACAAGCACAGTCCGATGATGCTGTGACACACCGCCCCAGACCATGACGGACCCTCCACCTCCAAATCGATACCGCTCCAGAGTACAGGCTTCGGTGTAACCCTCATTCCTTTGACGATAATCTGTGAAGTTTAGGAATTATCTTTGAAAGACAGGGAAAAAAAGGGACTTTTCTTTTTTTGCTGAGTTTATATGCCATTTGCACATGGTTCACTGACTTTTGGGTTCAGAAGCCAACTTCCTATGATCATGTATTGCAAATGGACTTAATATCTTGATTTAGTAGTTTCAACACGTATATATTTCATTTGGACATTTCCTATGCCATTTGGACATGGTTCTGTGGCTTTTGGGTTTAGAACCCGACTTCCTATGATCAAATATGAATAGGAAATATATGTCACGCCCTGATCTGTTTCACCTGTCCTTATGATTGTCTCCACCCCCTCCAGGTGTTGCTGATTTTCCCCAGTGTATTTATCCCTGTGTTTCCTATCTCTCTGTGCCATTTTGTCTTGTATGTTTCCAAGTCAACCAGCGGTTTTCCCGTTCTCCTGCTTTTTGCATTCTCCTTTTTCTAGTCCTCCAGGTTTTGACCCTTGCTTGTTTCTGGACTTTGTGCCCGCCTGCCTGACCTTTCTGCCTGCTTTGACCACGAGCCTGTCTGCCACTCTGTACCTCCTGGACTCTGATCTGGTTTTGACCTTTTTGCCTGTCCACGACTATTCTCTTGCCTACCCCTTTGGATTAAMAAACATTGTAAAAATCCAACCATCTGCCTCATGTGTCTGCATCTGGGTCTCACCTTGTGCATTGATAATATAGTCAACACYTTGACAAGGTTATAAATAATGATTTGTAATTGAAATAATAATTGTGTCCTTCAAACTGCTTTCGTCAAAGAATCCTCAATTTTCAGCAATTACAGCCTTGCAGACCTTTGGCAATCTGGTTGTCAATTTGTTGAGGTAATCTGAAGAGAATTCACCCCATGCTTCCTGAAGCAACTCCCACAAGTCAGATCTGGTGACTGTGCTGGCCACTCCATTATACACAGAATACCAGCTGACTGCTTCTTCCGTAAATAGTTTGGACTGTGCTTGGGTCATTGTCTTGTTGTAGGAGAAAATCGGCTTCAATTAAGCGCCGTCCACAGGGTATGGCATGGCGTTGCCTGTACAAATCTCCCACCTTTAACCTCTACAAATCTCCCACTTTAAAACTACCAAAGCACCCCCAGACCATCACATTGCCTCCACCATG
This sequence comes from Salvelinus sp. IW2-2015, assembly GCF_002910315.2. Lineage (NCBI taxonomy): Eukaryota > Metazoa > Chordata > Actinopteri > Salmoniformes > Salmonidae > Salvelinus > Salvelinus sp. IW2-2015. Next base: position 4,984,922 of record NC_036871.1, read on the forward strand.
CTTGACAGATGGCATCAAGCACTCCTCCAGGACCTTTTAATTTTTTCTGCATCTAACGAATGTTCTTCTTTGTGATTCGAACACATCAAACTTAGGTTTGTCTGTCCATAACACTTTTTCCAATCTTCCTCTGTCCAGTGTCTGTCTTTTGCCCATCTTAATCTTACATTTTTATTGGCTAGTTTCAGATATGGCTTTTTCTTTGCAACTCTGCCTAGGCCTTCTAGCATCCCAGAGTCAACTCTTTCTTCACTGTTGACGTTGAGACTGGTGTTTTGCGGGTACTATTTAATGAAGCTGTCTGTTATTTGTTTCTGGCCATTTTGAGCGTGTAATCGAACCCACAAATGCTGATGCTACAGATACTCAACTAGTCTAAAGGACAGTTTAATTGCTTCTTTAATCAGTGCAACACTTTTCAGCTGTGTTTACATAATTGCAAAAGGGTTTTCTAATGATCAATTAGCCATTTTAAATGATTAACTTTCATTAGCAAACACAATGTGCCATTGGAACACAGGAGTGATGGTTGCTGATAATGGGCCTCTGTACGCCGATGTAGATATTACATAAAAAATCTGCCGTTTCCAGCTACAATAGTCATTAACACCATTAACAATGTCAACATTGTATTTCTGATCAATTTGATGTTATTTTAATGACAAAAATGTGCTTTTCTTTCAAAAACAAGGACATTTCTAAGTGACCACAAACTTTTGAACGGTAGTGTATATACAGTTGAAGTTTACATAAATAATTCCTGACATTTAATCCAAGTAAATATTCCCTGTTTTAGGTCAGTTAGGATCACCACTTTATTTTAAGAATGTGAAATGTCAGAATAATAGTAGAGAGAATGATTTTATTTCAGCTTTTATTTCTGTCGTCACATTCCCAGTGGGTCAGAAGTTTACATACACTCAATTAGGATTTGGTAGCATTGCCTTTAAATTGTTTAACTTGGGTCAAACATTTCAGGTAGCCTTCCACAAGCTTCCCACAATATGTTGGGTGAATTTTGGCACAATCCTCCTGACAGAGCTGGTGTAACTGAGCCTCCTTGCTCGCACACACTTTTTCAGTTCTGCTCACAAATTTTCTACAGGATTGAGGTCAGGGCTTTGTGATGGCCACACCAATACCTTGACTTTGTTGTCCTTAAGCCATTTTGCCACAACTTTGGAAGTATGCTTGGGGTCCTTGTACATTTGGAAGACCCATTTGTGACCAAGCTTTAACTTCCTGACTGATGTCTTGCGATGTTGCTTCAATATACCAACATAATGTCCCATCCTCATGATGCCATCTATTTTGGGAAATGCACCAGTCCCTCCTGCCGCAAAGCACCCCCACAACATGATGCTGCCATCCCCGTGCTTCACAGTGATGGTGTTCTTCGGCTTGCAAGCCTCCACCTTTTTCCTCCAAACATAATGATGGTCATTATGGCCGAACAGATCTATTTTTGTTTCATCAGACCAAAGGATATTTCTCAAAAAAAGTATGATTTTTGTCCCCATGTGCAGTTGCAAACCGTAGTCTGGCTTTTTTATGGCGGTTTTGGAGCAGCGGCTTCTTCCTTGCTGAGCGGCCTTTCAGGTTATGTCGATATAGGACTTGTTTTACTGTGGATATATCTACTTTTGTACCCGTTTCCTCAAGCATCTTCACAAGGTCCTTTGCTGTTGTTCTGGGATGGATTTGCACTTTTTGCACCAAAGTACGTTCATCTCTAGGAGACAGAATGCGTCTCCTTCCTGAGCGGTATGACGGCTGCGTGGTCCCATGGTGTTTATACTTCTGTACTATTGTTTGTACAGATGAACGTGGTACCTTCAGGCGTTTGGAAATTGCTCCCAAGGATGAACCAGACTTCTGGAGGTCTACAATTTGTTTTCGGAGGTCTTGGCTGATTTCTTTTGATTTTCCCATGATATCAAGCAAAGAGGCACTGAGTTTGAGGGTAGGCCTTGAAACACATCCACAAGTACACCTCCAATTGACTCAAATGATGTCAATTAGCCTATCAGAAGATTCTAAAGCCAAGATTTTTACAATCTGTTTAAAGGCACAGTCAACTTAGTGCATGTAAACTTCTGACCGACTGGAATTGTGATAGATTATTTCACTTATAATGCACTCTGTCCGTTAACAATTTTTGGAAAATGTACTTGTGTCATGCACAAAGTAGATATCCTAACCTACTTGCCAAAACTATAGTTTGATAACAAGAAATGTGTGGATGGTTTAAAAACGAGTTTTAATGACTCCAACCTAAGTGTATGTAAACTTCTGACTTCAACTGTACTTGTTGTTACCTTTGTCTGTGTCTTTTTATCATTGTCTTTACAGCTGTTTGACCCAGTGGGTGAATACATTTGGTTTGAGCTTTTTCTAGTTTCTCTTTACTTTTTACTCTGTTTGTTCAGAACCTAACATTAGAATAGTACAATAAACAAGGTGAGATTTCAAAATGTGGTTGTGCATCAGCAGTTTTTCTCTTGTTATGTCATTCACTGAGTGACTCAATTAGCCCATGTCAGCTAACATTTTTTAGATTGGTAAATTAGTCTGGTGGCCAGCTATCGCCACTCATAGAAAAAAGGGTTCCAAAAGGGAAAACAATATTTAACGTGTGACTATCTCCCGAATTAAACTCTTATAAGATATATTCATATCTATAGATAAGTCACTTATTAATGTATTATTACCTCATCAGTCTCATTCTGAACGTTGTTGACCTCGTAAATCTGCACAAATCCTAGACTAAGTGATGATTCAGTGATACAGAAATTGGCTTAATTATTTATTTACTTACTAACTAAATAATCACACAAACACACAAACAGTATAGATTATTGATTACTAACATAATGCAATGAAACACAGTCCTTAGTAGACTAACCCGATATGATGGCTTGTTACACAATCAAAAGGGGGTGGGGAAAGATATGGAGCGGGAGAGACAAAGAGAGTGGACTTATCATACAAACAGTTGAAAAATTCTCTCACCGTAAATATGGATATTTAGCACCCTAACAACCCCTTATTCAGAAAAGGAATGCATTACATATTTACGCATCATCTCTCTGTTGAACTCGATGGTTCAATGTGGTGGTTCGATGTAAGTCTCTGGTGGTCCACCAGAAGTCACAATGTCCTTCGTAGTTGTAGGGTTCTTTTGTTCTGGAGTGTTCGTTAGAATGGATCTACCAGAGGTGTATCACACGGTGGTGATAGGGAGCTGTTCTTCTTTCCCGTCTGGGTCAATTGTTCTAGACTACTTTCAATTACCCAGCTGCAGTCTGAGAATGTTTGGTATAGTCTTGGCCTTCGCTCGTCGAGAGTTTCAGAGGGTCTTACCATTTTCTGGTTTGTAGTTTTAACCATTTCAAGCCATGTAGCCACCGCTCCACGCTGTCTGGTCTGTAGAGATTTAACCATTGGTAATGTATTCAGCTCGCGCTGCACGTAGACTGGACAATCGGTACTGCTTGCCATGCGGTAGAAGACAAAACACTGTTATGACTTGGGTGGCTCTTTGACAATGTTTTGGGCCTTCCTCTGACACTGCCTGGAATAGAGATCCTGGATGGTAGGGAGTGATGTACTGGGCCGTACGCACTATGCTCTGTAGCACCTTGCGGTCGGAGGCAGAGCAATTGCCATACCAGGCAGTGATGCAACCAGTCACGATGTACTCGATGGTGCAGATGTAGAACTTTTTGAGGATCTGACCCATACCAAATCTTTTCAGTCTCCCGAGGGGGAATAGGCATTGTCGTGCCCTCACAACTGTCTTTGTGTGTTTGGACCATGATAGTTTGTTGGTGGTCCACTGCAGCCCCGTCGATGAGAATGGGGGTGTGCTTGGCCCACCTTTTCCTTTAGTCCACGATCATCTCCTTTGTCTTGATCACGTTGAGGGAGAGGTTGTTGTCCTGGTACCACACTTCCGGGTCTCTAACCTCCTACATATAGGCTGTCTCATCGTTGTCGGTGATCAGGCCTACCACTATTGTTTCGTCGGCAAACGTGTTGGAGTTGTGCTTGTCCGCCCAGTCATGGGTGAACAGGGAGTACAGGAGGGGACTAAGCGTGCATAGAAGTAATTTAGCTCATCTGGTAGGCTTGTGTCACTGGGCATCTCATGGCTGGGTTTCCCTTTGTAGTCTGTAATAGTTTGCAAGCCCTGCCACATTCGACGAGCGTCAGAGCCTGTGCAGTAGGATTCAATCTTAGTCCTGTATTTACACTTTGCTTGTTTGTTTTGTCTGAGGGCATAGCGGGATTTCTTATAAGCATCCGGGTAAGAGTCCCACTCCTTGAAAGTGGCAGCCTTACCCTTTAGCTCAGTGCGGATGTTGCCTATAACCCATGGCTTTTGGTTGGGGTATGTACGTACGGTCACTGTTGGGACGACGTCATTGTTGCACTTATTGATGAAGCCAATGACTGATGTGCTATACTTCTCAGTGCCATTGCTTGAATCCCGGAACATATTCCAGTCTATGCTAGCAAAACAGTCCTGTGGCTTAGCATCTGTGTCATCTGACCACTTCCGTAATGAGTGAGTAATTGGTACTTCCTGCTTTAGTGTTTGCTTGTAAGCAAGAATCAGGTGGATAGAATTATGGTCAGATTTGCCAAATAGAGGGCGAGGGAGAGCTTTGTACGCATCTCTGTGTGTGGAGTAAAGGTGGTCTAGAGTTTTTTCCCTCTTGTTGCACATGTAACATGCTGGTAGAAATTAGGTAAAATGGATTTAAGTTTCCCTGCATTAAAGTCCCCGGCCACTAGGAGCGTCACCTCTGGATGAGCATTTTCTTGTTTGCTTATGGCCTTATAAAGCTCTTTGAGTGTCGTCTTAGTGCCATCATTGGTTTCTGGTGGTAAATAGACAGCTACGAAAAATATAGATAAATTCTCTTGGTAAATAGTGTGGTCTACGGGTTATCATGAGATACTCAACCTCAGGCGAGCAAAACCTCGAGACTTCATTAATATTTGACTTCGTGCACCAGCTGCTATTGACAAATAGACACAGACCACCACCCCTTGTCTTACCGGAGGCAGCTGTTCTATCTTGCCGATCCAGCGTTAACCCAGCCAGCTGTATGTTGTCCATGTCGTCATTCAGCCACGACTCGGAGAAACATAAGATATTACAGTTTTTAATGTCCCGTTAGTAGGATAGTCTTGAATGGAGATCATCCAGTTTATTCTCCACTGATTGCATGTTGGCCAATAGGATGGATGGTAGAGGCGGGTTACTCACTAGCTGACAAATTCTCACAAGTCCCCTGTATCGGTGGCTTCTCTTCATGCGAATGACGGGTATTTGGGCCTGGTCGGGTATCTGGAGTAAATCCTTCACGTCCGACTCGTTAAAGAAACAATCTTTGTCCAGTTCGAGGTGAGTAATCACTCTTCTGATATCCAGAAGCTCTTTTCAGTCATAAGAGATGGTGGCAGAAACATTATGTACCAAATAAGTTACAAACTACGGGAAAAACACACAAAATAGCAGCCCGTAAAACAGCAGCCGTCTCCTCCGGTGCCGTTTGTCTCATCCGAGAGAGTTAGTTGGCGATAGAGAGGGAAGAGATGAAGTGTGAAAGAGAAAGAGATATATATTGAGGAAATGAAACATACTGGTTTGATATTTTCACATTTCCTGTGCAAGTTACAATAGCCTGTTTCATTTTACGACCCCACAGTTTAACTCGGTAACATGGTATAAAGTTAATTCAGAAAGAAATAATACTATTTTGGGGGGGGGATTTCATTAATAAAAAATTACCCTATTGGCCGCCACGGAGTGTTCAACGATGAAAAATGACCCTCTTGACCGCTGCAGAGTGTTCATTGATGAAAAATGCATCAGAGAGAGGGATGAGAGGGTGGCAGCTCGAAGATGAAGTTTACACATGTGCTTAATGAGGTCATGATGGAATTCAGGAAAGGGTGCCACTATTTTCTCTGCTTGTTTGCACAGATGTTTTTATGTTAATGGGAGAAAATTGTGCCAGAAAATTGGGGGGTTTGCAGGAATGCCATAAGGATTAATTGAAGTTGAGATTTGATGATGGTGCAGAAGTCTGTATTCTTTCATTTACTCATTTAACATTGACAATGTCTCTGTATAGGTCTTTCAGTGATCCAATGGTGATTAACAGAATAACAAATACAGTCACAAATCAATGATAGCTTATTCATTAAACACACACAAAGAATGTGAGCACTGTCTATATTCATGCAAGTTAATATATTCATTGAGTTGGAAAAAACTGTGAAAGACAAATAAAGATTGCATTTCACATATATTTGTGTGCATTATTGTTAGAGGAAGATTGAGACGGCAACTGTTGAGGGAAGAAAGAGGTACAGAGTGTGTTAGATCTATTTAAAGTAGAAGCTCGCTGTAGGCCCACCTCTTATGAGAAGCAGCAGCTTCACAACCTAAAAATACCTTTCCTGTCTTTCCTGTGCTCCACTTTGATCTTCTCTTCACTGCAGTCTATTGAATACACTACAGCTGGCATTACTAAGAAAATGCAATGGTTTCAATAACAACTTTGCTCATTCACTAAATGGTATTAATACAATGTGCTGTATGCGGCAAAGACAAAATATATCAGTGGTTGCCCTGCCATCCATATTGCCTCCGAATCCCAACTGACACCCAAAACGGAATAACTTTTTGTACTCCAAAAGCAGGTAAAATACGCCAGACCCGGTTCACTGCTGTTGTTACAAAATGGGTGAGGTACATTTTGCTTTAGTTTGTTTCCTTTTATTTTGAATACATGGCAGCTAAAAGCTGAAGAGTGTATACAAACAACAACAAATCAGTACATTGTGAAAGTATTGGAACGTCAAGGGATGATGGATGATCAGGGTGTTGAAGCAGATCTAATGGCATTGGGATCCGAGGAAGTGGTCAGATGATTGGAGGAGGGAGCAGGTCAGAGTAGAGAAACTGTCAGGTCCGTAGCCTCAGCAGCGAACCTCGCTGTCCACTCACGTCCTCCGTTCTCTAGACTGGTGATGGTAAGCTGGCAAACACTGCTCTCAATTAACATTATGTAGCACCCACTTGGGTGATGCTACTTATGCTGCTGCAAAGGGGCTGGAAGCTCACCACACAATATTAAAAGTCAGAGTAGCTCATCCAGTAGACCGAGCATGCAGTTCTCTCAATTATTTTGCTTCTCTCCAAGCCGTTAACTTAAAACTCATTCAAGATGACCAATGAATTACCCATTCTGAATAAGCAATCAAAAAACTAAAAGATTATCGAAAAAAGGTAAAAAAGGCAATACAAAAAACACTTATAAACGACTAAATATGAATAAATTAAAAACATCTTCTATTTTCAGGTCTCTCCAGAGATGTTCGATCGGGTTCAAGTCCTGGCTCTGGCTGGGCAACTCAAGGACATTCAGAGACTTTCCCGAAGCCACTCCTGCGTTGTCTTGGCTGTGTGCTTAGGGTCGTTGTCCTGTTGGAAGGAAAACCTTCACCCCAGTCTGAGGTCCTGAGCGCTCTGGAGCAGATTTTCCTCAAGGACCTCTCTGTACATCTTTGCTTCGATCCTGACTAGTCTCCCAGTCCCTGCCGCTGAAAAACATCCCCACAGCATGATTCTGCCACCACCATGCTTCACCGTAGTGATGGTGCCAGGTTTCCTCCTGTTCAATCTTGTTCAGTCTTGGTTTCATCAGACCAGAGAAACTTGTTTCTCATGGTCTGATTGTCTTTAGGTGCCTTTTGGCAAACTCCAAGCAGGCTTTCATGTGCTTTTTACTAAGGAGTGGCTTCCGTCTGGCCACTTTACCATAAATGCCTGATTGGTGGTGTGCTGCAGACATGGTTGTCCTTCTGGAAGGTTCTCCCATCTCCACAGAGGAACTCTAGAGCTCTGTCAGAGTGACCATTGGGTTCTTGGTCACCTCCCTGACCAAGGCCCTTCTCCCCCGAATGCTCAGTTTGGCTGGGCGGCCAGCTCTAGGAAGAGTCTTTGTGTTTGTGGTTCCAAACTTCATCCATTTAAGAATGATGGAGGGCACTGTGTTCTTGGGGACCTTCAATGCTGCAGAAATGATTTGTTACCTTTCCCCAGATTTGTAACTCGACACAATCATGTCTCGGAGCTCTACCAACAATTCCTTTGACCCTTGGCTTGGTTTTTGCTCTGACATGCACTGTCAACTGTGGGACCTTATATAGACAGGTGTGTGCCTTTCCAAATCATGTCCAATCAATTTAATTTACCACAGGTGCACTCCAATCAATTGCAGAAACAGCTCAAGGATGATCAATGGAAACAGGATGCACCTGAGCTCAATTTCGAGTCTCTTAGCAAAGGGTCTGAATACTTATGTAATTAGTTTTTTTTCTATTTTTTTAGATTTAATACATTTGCAAAAATGTCTGAACATCTGTTTTCGCTTCGTCATTATGGGGTATTGTGTGTAGATTGCTGAGGAATTGTTTTTATTTAATCCATTTTACAATAAGGCTGTAACAAAATGTTGAAAAAATGAAGGGACCTGAATACTTTTCTAATGCACTGTGTATAAAGTGCTTTCAGTTCTAAACGGTAAATCAGATAGTTATGAAAATACCATCAACTAAAAAGYTGACATTCTCACCTCATAGGAAACATGTTATCTCAAATCCAAAATGCTGGAGTGTATTGCCAAATGTTACATTTTAGAATCAGTCCATATACTTACGTAGGGGAGTGTATGTACTGCATTGAATGCAAGTACAGATTACCGAATTGAATTCATGAGAAAAGAGAGACAACAGGGTACATTGAAGGAAGATTTGTGGGGGGGTTAGAATGTATGGAGTGTGGGTTTGCTCAGCACTGTCACAAAAGACAAGTGTGTGATGGACATCTGAGGCGACTAAACAAACTGAAAGACTTCCAGTCAGCTGCTGGGGTAGAGTTCAGGATTTAACACTCAACATGTGTTAATTTGTTAAACAAATGGAGTGAAGGAGAGAGAGAGAGAGTGGAAGGGAAAAGGAGGGGGATCCTGAAAGAACGAGGGAGAAAGAAAGCGATGGAAGCTGAATGACAGTTAGTCAGTGTGATTATTTGTGTATAGTTTAGAGAGAGAGAGAAAAATGGGATGTTGTAAAGGGGGCTCTGATCTCAGTCAGAAAATGATGCTTCCTGATACAGTCCATCATGGTAAGCAGAGATAGACCCACAAAGATAGTGACTGAGAGACAGTTGATGTCACTTAAAGTCCATGGACTCTGTGTGCGTGTGCGTTATACCTCAAGCACAGGTGCAGTCCTCCAGTGTCTTTCAAATGAAGGATATTTTGTCTAATAGTGTATTTGATTGAAGTGATGATAAAATTGATTATCCATTTTATAATAGCAAACAAAAAAAAACTGTAGATTTGCAGTGTTCAATTTCCAGATGCACATTATCATTCACTTTGGCCATCCAATTGAATTTAGGATGAAAACACAATAGTAAATGAAGCCATTTTTGTCCTAAATCTGAAGGCTAAACCACTTGGATGTGAGTGAGTTTCCTTTGAATCTTTTTGACCTGTCAGCTTTGTCCTCCTAACTGTAGGCTAAACCCCTGGGATGTTTTCATGGTTTCACCTTTGAATCTATTTGTCCTCTCTGGGTCATTTTCAATCTTTCCAGACAACACACCTCAAAACGTAATTTGGTTGATATGGTTTCACTCCCACCATCATTGAGGTGGGCCAAATTGTGTTGTCTCAAAGCTCTCCCCTGCGCTACATAAGGCCTTAAAACCTTTTGACACTACAGGGGGTGCTGTTTCAACTTCGACATTTTGCGTTCCCAAATTAAACTGCCTCGTACTCAATTCTTGCTCGTACAATATGCATATTATTATTACTATTGGATAGAAAACAATCTCTAGTTTCTAAAACCGTTTSAATTATGTCTGTGGGTGAACCAGAACTCTTTCTGCAGCGAAAATCATGACAGGAACTGCGAAGGTCTGAAAACTAGGCTCTGATCTCGGATCAGTTTAAAGCTCTGTATGTGTCCTATGGGTCGAAAATGAACTGCACCCGCCTTCCCCTGGATGTCAGTAACCAATGAGAAGTGGAATGGAGTCTCTACGTAATTCTCAGACTTTATAAAAGGCCATGGAGTGGAAGGTCCGTTCTTTTCGACGCTCGTCAGACCGCAAGAGAGGACATCAGG